>NW_027154288.1:0-8674 GCF_002600585.1 Cystoisospora suis
GTATAAGTGATTTCCCTCCCACAGTCTGTCTTCTCCTTCCTCTCTTCTCTTTCCTCATCTTGTCCCTTCCTCCCTCTTTTTCTTTCTCTGATCTTCCTTTCCTCTTCTTATCTCTTTTGCTTCTTTTCTTTTGTCTGTAGGTGTTTTCTTATGTACTAGGTGTGACGTCGTACTTCTATAGCGGGTCCATGATCAACGTGATGACGTATATATGGGGACGGCGTAACCCGAATACACGCCTTTCCGTGTTCTTTATCTCCATCAGCGGATCCTATCTCGCGTATACACTCGCTTTCATGTCTGTCTTGGTCGGATGGAATGTAGCAGATCATTTTCTAGGGATTCTCGTGGGACATATCTATTTCTTTTTCGAGGATATCTATCCTCTCTTACCGACAAGCAAAGGCATACGAATCTTTGCTACCCCCAAGTTTCTTCTGCGGCTCTTCAAAGAACATGGGGACTGATCGGGACACCATCGAAGTTAGAGAAATTCACGATAGATAGATTCAAGATAGAAGAGGAAAAGGAGGAGGGGCAGGAGGAGGAATAGAAGAAAAAGAAAGAAGAAAAAGAGGAGGGTCAATGAAAGAAAGAAACAAGGTCGAGGATTGTTATGTGATGGTCCTTTCCTTTGAGTGGCTGGTACCTCCCAATAGATCGACATCTTCGAGAAGAGAGAAGTCTTTCCTTTCTCTTTGTCGCGGGGGTGGTAGAGCTGTTTTCCTCTTGACTTCATTAAGTTTCTCTTCTGGAAAATCTCTTTGGGGGTTTCTAGACCAGACAAGAGGAAAGTCATAGAGTCAATACAGGGTAAGAGATGTCTGTGCGAATCGGTTGCTGTCCTAGTAGCGTCGATGGAGAATGACCTTCGTTCTTTGCTCTCTTCTTCTACTTCTTGTTCTCTCTCTCTCTTGTTGATGTGAAGAAGAAGAAGAAAACTAACTGAAAAGAAGATGCGAGAAGAGGAAATGGAAAGGGTTCAGATAGAAGAGAAGAGAAAAATGCGAGACGTTTCTCTTCCTGTTTGAGAGAGAAAGGAAGAGAGAAGAAGAGAAAGACGATGACTTTGGAAAGATGAAGAAGAATGAGAGACAAGCTGAGGCCTTATAGACTTCTTTCCTTTTCTTCCTCTTTCTCTTCTTCAGTTGTTTTCCTCTCCTTTCTGTACTGTTTGTCTGAGAGAGAAAGAAAGAGTTTTTTCTTCTTTCCGAGCATGAAGAAACACGATGGCATAGGGTAGGTGCTTCTCTCAGGAGGTGTACATACACTCCAGAACATCAGGCCCTTCTTATCATGATCTGTATTCTTATTCTTTTCGAATTGTATAGCGTCATCATCAATAAACGACTTAAGTAGAAATGTTGCCTATGCGCGCAGGCGTAGCTCCATGATGGATATAAGAGTCCTTCCTAAGGGGTTTGCTTCTATCTCACACCTTTCTTTCGGTCTCCCGATCTATCTATCTATCTATCTGTATCTATGTATCTTAGCTGTTTATCTTCGGTTTTTCTTCTCTTGTTATGATGATGTAGAGAGAATCCTTTATGAGAGAAAGGAAAGAAGAAGAAAAACGAAAGGTTTCGAAGTCATTTGAAAGAAGGACATTTAGAGACCAAAGTCAACTCGTATAAGTTTTCGTCACCTCGACCACAATCGATGCTTAGTGACTCCACAATCGATACTTTCTCCACCATCGATGCATACGCTTTTCCCACTATCAACGTTTGTCCAGGGAGATCATCGAGATCGTTTACAAGAATGCGTACATCGAGAAAGCATAGAAGGAGAAACACTACAAACGAATAAGATAAGAAGTCTGCTGAAGGTCGTGGCTTTCTCTCTTCATTCACTTTCTCTCTCTTTAGATATGTTTGAGAAGCACCTCTTTTTCTTTGTCTCTCCCAAGGGGACGGATGACAACAAGACGACGGTGAGAAGAATCTTGAGTGCTTCCATCTTATACTCAGTCGGCTTTTTTCTCCTTACACTTCTTCACATGATCTTAGAGAGAGAATACTTCTTCCTAGTCTCACTTCTCGAGTCATCTTCTCATGATCGAAATCTACCGCAGGGAAAGAAGAAGCAAAGGAGAAAGAAAGAAAGAAAGAAGAGAGCTCGTGGATATCGCGGTAGGAGAAGACATCTCGGTGAGAGTGTAAGAGCATCACAGCCAATGGAGAGAAAGGTTCTTGAGAGATAAGACATGAATGGATCGATAAAGAAGAAGTGACGAAAGAGAGCCATTGAATCAGGTGCTTCCCTAGCTGTGAGAGAGAGATACAGGAGCAGGTCTTGTTTATGAAAGAATAGCGAGTTTGAGAAGAAGCGTCTAAGCGCGTGAGGAAGTTCGAAGCAGAAAAACAAGGTGATGACGTAATTGTCCGCGTCACAAGTCTCAGCAAAGAAAGATTGGGATCAATAGAAGACTTTTGCTTCTCGTCATTTGGTACGATCTCTTGTGTCTGCGCAAATAGGTAGATACGGGTAGACAGTAAGGAGATTCTTTAGTCATATAAAGACAGGCTATAGATATACAGAGAGATCTGGATGTATACAGGTGTATAGTATATGCGGTGTGTATGCATTTGGATAGTGTCTCCGTATTTGTATGTGTAGAGAGAAGTAGACAGATAGTGAGGTATGTGTAGATAGGTGTGGTGTATGCATCCTTACTCATCTCACAAGGACAAGAAGGAGATCTTTCGGTGTTTCTCCTTGTGCTTCTTCACGTCCTCCCCTCCCTGTGATTTTTTCTTCTTTTGCTCACTCAGCACCTGAATTTCTTTCGCTCTGTCGTCTTCACATCTGACTCTCTGCTTCTCTCCGTTTGGGACTGGTGACCTTGTAGCTAAGGAAGAGAGACAGAGAGACACGTGAAGACATTCCTCTCTTTATTGTGAGGGACGCTGAGTGTTTCACAAGAGTTTAGAAGAAGAATTTCGACTTCACCATCTTGACAAAGAAATCCCAAAAGATTTCATTTGGTTACAATGACTTACGAAATAACTCGACCCCCGGCGCCTATTAGGAAGGAAGATAGATAAATATAGATTGATAGATGAAGTGGATTGACAGATAGACCAGGCAGATGAAAGACAGATAGATATAGGTGGAGAGATAGGTGTAGGGGAGACTGATAGATGGATTACAGATAGATAGAAGATGCCTTCTACCACACAACGATGCCTGCAAACCCACTGTTGTCAGGAGTTGAAGAAGCTTTGCTAGAGCCGTAGAAGAAAGACATCGACTAGACATATAGAGATACTTCACTCCTTCTATTGCACTGAATGGTCTGTACGTAGATATCTATCGCAGGAATACCATAGGAGAGAAGGCTACTCTCGCTCGAAGTCAAAATAATACTAAGAGGAAGAAAGGTCTTAGAGCATTCCTTCATGAAGACAAATAGAAGATGCCGAAGCTCTTCTTTTACTTCGAGAAACACTCTGGTCAGTTGTCAGTAGTGTAGAGACTGTGTATATATATGCATATATACGCATATGTATATCTATCTATCTACCTATATGGATGCATATTGGGATGTATCTATATACGAGGGGGTATAGATAGGTAGACGAAGGATCTTTGCTGGAGAAGTTCGTGACATACTGCACGCCATCCTTCGTGTATCTCCGTATAGATACCCGTGTATAAACTCATAAATATACGTACGTGTCCATCTATATACATGCGTGTGTTGTGAATAGACCAATAGGGGATGGAGAATAGAACCGAGAGAGGAGAAAGATGCTTGAACAGGAAAAGAAGAGCTAGGAAAAAAAAAGAAAAGAAAGAAAGTGCATATGAAAAAGAGAAGAGTGAGAAGAAAGTAACCAGGAGAGTTGGGGAGAAGGAAAAGAAGGAGTGACCAATAGTAGTAGTAGTAGTAGAGGCCGTCGTTATGATCATACCTCAGCCACATTCCCACTTTAACTAACGGTAGTCAGCCATCTCTCTTCTTCGCACACGCCTGCTGCCCCGTTGTTCCCTCCCCTCTCCCTGTCTATCTCTTCATCTTTCTTTCTCATGAATCTTCCATCTACCTTCCTTCTTTCTTAGCTCTTCCGAGTCTCTTTCTCACTCAGTCACAGTTCTTCTCTTCGTCTTTTCATGATCTCTCTCCTTTTCATCCATCATCTCCCTGACTTCGCTACAGCAAAGAGAACACAAGAAAGAAGGAAAGAGTGACGTAGTCAACAGAGAGAAGTTGAAAAGAAGAAGAGGAGAGGAAAACTGCCGTTCGCCTCTCCAAGCACCTTATATGTGAGATCCTGTGTGGCTGTGAAAGATGTGTATTATTATGCACTTGGGTCACCTGCTGCTGCTGCTGATGCGAGCAGCACTACTTGCTGCGACAACTGCTGCTGCTGCTGACCTCTCTTGTCTTGTTAAACATCTTTCTTTCTCTTAGAGTGAATTAGAAAAGAGAAAGACAGATAGATAGATAGATAGGAAAGTCTTTTCTTCTTTCTTTCTCTTCTTCTTTTTCTCTCGATCTCTCTTTCTCGCTATGCATCGATTTCTCTTGATCGATGATGGATGACCGACCGCTCGTCCCCCCCTTTTCCATGCTCCTAAAATCCCTACAACTATAGCCACATCCGACTCTCTCTCCATCGATGCAAAGAAAGAATAAACGTCAATTTTCTTCTCTTGGTCTTCCCTGGTTCATTTCTCCCTCTTTTCTTCTTCTTCCGTCTTTCCTCTCTTCGCCCTTTTTTCTTCTCATCTCTTCTCACACCAAGAGATCTCGAGGAGAGGACCTTACTATGATCTCCCCCGCTGGACGATGCAGAAAGACAGAAAGAAGCCGAGAAAGAAAGAATGACTTCTTCGCCGCCACCCTTTAGAGAGAGAATAGCAGAAGCTCTCTCCAGTCGTAGAAGAAGATGAAGAGACATCTTTCTCTTTCTCCTTTCCTCTGGGAGTGTAAATTTGAGATGAGAGGTCACCATTCTCCCGTATCAGATGACCCTGTCCATCGTTCTTCACACAATCCTGAGAGAGTGGAAGAAAGAAAGAAAGATTTTCTCTGGGGAACCGCCTTCTCACCTGTCTCCTTCTCTTCTTCTTCTCCTTTGTAAGAGACACCATGAAATGAAGAGAAATGGAGAGAAAGACATAGAGATAGAGAGAAGAAGAATCTTGAAGGGATCGAGGCAGGTCATCTGAGTTGATGTATCTCTGACTTGTCCCTCTTATTTTTGTCTTTCTCTACTTTTTCGTCAGTGTGTCTGTGGATGTCTTCTCTCCTTCACTGTCTCTCCCGGCGACCAATCCATCGGCTAGCTCCTACCCACGAAAGAAAGGGACCAAAGAGAGAAGGTAAAGGAAACCTCTCTTTTTCTATTCATCACGGAGGTCTTTCTGTGAATGAATGAAGAGAACAATACACATGAAAGAAGACAGAAGGGAGTAGAGATAGAGAGAGACAGAGATGGATACGAAGAAGGGGCTCCACAAAGAGAAAAGTGAGGTCGAAGGAACGTCTCAGAAGGAAGAATACTGACAAACCCTGTCCCTTCATCTTACTTCTTCGTCTTCTTCTCTTTCACCTTCTCCTTCTTATCTTTATCTTTCTTTCTCTTCTTCTTCTACTCCGTGTCTATACTAAAGATAGACACCCGAGAGGAGTCGTCGCGGAGTTAGTGAATGATAGAAAAGAAGAAGGAGAAAGAGTGTCAACCCCCAGGGGGAAGGAGAGAAGAAGAAGAAGGACATCCACCGGTCTCGAGAGAGAGGCAGTGATGACGCAAGAAGAAGAAGAAGTGCGATTGCTTGTTGCCTCGTCACGCTCATTCATTATCTCCCGATCTTGGGAGCTTTCTTTGGGACAGGTTCCCCTCTCTTCCCCCAGACTTTTCTTCTTCTTTAGAAAAGATGGTCGGGGATGTCTCCCAAGTAAAGGAGGGTCCGCCACTCGAGAAGACTATTCCATGGGGGAAGAGCCTAGATAGATCAAAGAAAACGACGAAAGGAGAGAAAAGGAACCTTCTTCAACATGAAGAAGAAGAAGAAAAAGAGAAAGAGAAAGACATAGAAGAACATGGAGAAGGAGGAGCATCTCGGCTGTATACGGCCCGTTGTTCTTCTTCTTCTTCTTCCTATCATCCTTATCGTCTTTATGATGACGACGATGATAAGCATGACTCTTATTTTCCTTCCTTTGTTTCTCGGCACCAAGCAAGGAACGGAAGACCTCGAGATTTCGAGATTTCTTCAAAAAAGACGACATCTTCTTCTCTTTATTCTTATCGAAGAGATCACCGTTCTCCTTCTCCTTCTTCTTCTTCTTCCTCTTCTTCCCCTACACAGATCTCTCATTCTTACAGGAGAAGAAGAAGAACAAGAAGAAGAGGCAAGTCTCCCGCATCTGTGTCATCCTCGTCGATACAGTCATCTCGATCTTCTTCGTCTTCTTCTTCTATAAGCGATAGGAGAAGTAGGACAGGAAGGATGGGAAGAGAGAGAAGAGACAAGTATCGTTCTCGATCTTCTTCAACTCTTTCATCGTTGTCGCCATCGCCACCTCGATCTACAAGAGATAGAAGAAGAACAAGAAAAGAGAGAAATGTCTCTGTAGGAAGTGAGACGGCCTCGAGCGATAGATCGTCTCATCACAACGGACATAGTAGAAGAGAGAAGGAGGATAGAAGACTTGTTTCTCTTCATCCTCGTATGAACGGAGACAGACATTCGTCCTATCGAGAGAGACCCAGGGGAGGAAGAGCTGATCGTGATGGAGGAGAAGACCTGAGAAGAGATCTACGAGAAGGACAGGAAAGAAGGAATCCCCCGGATGACTTCAAGGTCAAAGATGAGGCAAGAGGAAAAGAAGAAAAGCTTTATCGACTTGTGTCGAATCTTCTTGGAAGATTAGAGGGACGTGAAGAAGATCTGCATGGCTCCTTCTCTTCTTCTTCTTCTTTTTGTTCTTTTCCTTCTTCTGGGTTTTCTTCTTCAAGAAAGAAGAAGAAAGAGAAGAAGAAAGAAGATCAAGAAGAACACGAGAGAGGTAGGTATGACGACTATTACTATAAGAATGACGACAGGAGCACAAGTCATTCAAATCGATCTTCTCATCGTCGTCGTCATCGCCATTATCGAGATGTGTCGAGCATCGAGAGTGTCGATGCTCGTCGCCAGCCAGTGCATGATCGAAGTTCCCATCATAACTATGAGAGAAAGCATCGAGATAGGGGACATAGAAAAGAAGGGTTGTCTCCTTGTAGTATCGATGATGATAGCGATGGAGGAGTTGAAGGCTCATGTGGCCCAAGAAGGCCTGGTCGATTTCGAACGGGGGGAGATGAAAGAGATATAAAGAAAACATCTAACTTCCTCGCCTCCTCATCTTCCGATTCATCTCCTTCTAGGAAAGAACGAAAGAGAGAAGAAGAGAGAAAGAAAAGGAAGAGGAGGACGAAGAAAGAGAAAGGTAGTAGAAGAAGAAGTCGTAGAAGTAGCAGAGAAAGAAGAACTTATTCATCCACCGATGAAAGTCCGACTTCTTATGACGAGGGAAAGTACGAGGAGGAAGAAGAAGATCGAAGGCGAAGAAGAGGGAGAGGAGAAAGACACCTAAAGGGGAAATCGTCTGCTTTTTCTTCCTCTCCCTCTCGGTTCCTTCATTCTAAAGGAGAAGAAAAGCGAAGTAGACGATGGGCTGACTATCCTTCTTCTTGTTCATCCTCTTTATCATCCTCCTCGTCGTCTTCATCGTTAGATTCATCTCTCTCTCCGCTTCCTTCTTCCCGACGTAAGAAACACCGACATAGTGACCGTTCTGATAGGAGAACGAGAAGAAGAACAAGAGAAAGAAGAAGAAAAGCAACTAGCTTATCTCCGTCGCGAAGTAGCTCTTCGAGTAGAAGTGATGGCGATAGTACTCCCCTTTCTGAAAATGAAAGAAAAGAAGAAAGAAAAAGACGAAGGAGAAGGAGAGAACGACCGTCTTTAGATACTGAAGAAGAACAAGAAGACGTCAGGGGAAGAGAAGAAGAAGAAGATGATGTGAGTGATGATCGAGGATTTTCTTCTAGACAAGGCTTTCTTCAAGATGAAAGAGAGAGAAGAGAGAAGGATGAAACAATGAAGGAAAAGTCTAAGAAGAAGAAAAAGAAAAAGAAGAAGGACAAAGACGGGAAAGAGAGAAAGAAGAATCCTAGGGGAAAAGAAGAAGACTACCTGGACTCTCGTGAAAGCGATGAAGATTCGCTTGCTTCTTCTTCTTCTTCCCGTAGTAGTTCCTATTATCATCATCATCATCGTCGTCCTCCGTCTCGTGTTTCTCGTAGGCGGCGAGCCAAAGAAAGAAGCCGCGAAGCACGTGAAGAGTCTGGCTCGATTTCTTCGCGAGGGAGATCTTCTTCCTCTCGTGCCCCTAGAAAAATCCAGGTACATCGCGATGAAGAAGAGATAGAAGCAGAGAAAGAGAGAGAGAAAGAGAAGAAGAGGGAGAGGAAGAAAAGAGAGAGAGAGAGGAAGAATGCTCTGAAGAAGAGAAGGACACCCTCTTGTTCTTCTTTGCCTTCGTCGTTACTATCCGAGGAAAGAGAAGAGAAAGAAAAGAAGAGAAAGCATGATAGATACATCTCTTCAAAGAAACACCGAACACACCAAACCTCTTCTCGCTGGAGGAAGGGAGGAGAACAAGAAGAAGAAGATG
>NW_027154288.1:9106-9273 GCF_002600585.1 Cystoisospora suis
CCTTTCTTCTTCGTCTTCTCCCGTGATCTCTTTCAATCCATCTACAGATCTTCGAGACCTCTTCTTCACTTCTCCGCTCTCTCTCCAAATGCGTGATCAAGTATTAAGAGCTATCTCTCTACATCTCCAAAGATCTTCTTCTCCTTCTCCACCTCTTCTTTCTGTCT
>NW_027154289.1:0-395 GCF_002600585.1 Cystoisospora suis
ACTGGCAAGCATAGCGGGAGTGAGTGACGAATGAAGGTCTGTAAGGGAGATTTTTCCGCTTGAACAGAACCGTCCTTCTTTCTGTCCTCCTGCTCCTCTTCTACATTTGACCTCTCCTGATAAGATTGGTCTTGTATATCTTCTGCCGTCAATATCCGTTATATTCTTGAAGAGTAAGGAAGTTTCCTCTTTGCTTGGAGCTGTCGTTGTCATCCTTGTCATCTTCTCCGTCTTCTCCCTGACAAAATCGTGTGGGTCTTTTCCTCCTTCATAGCTCAAGCTAAGAGTGGACGAGATCCCCCCAGCCGTGAACTCCCCTCTATTTCTATCCAAATGTGAGAGGCTGGTATGACTATGTAGGTTGATGTGACAAGATAGAGAGGAAGAAGAAGAAG
>NW_027154289.1:805-944 GCF_002600585.1 Cystoisospora suis
GTTTCTCAGAAAGAGAAGTCGCAGAAGGAGTTAAAGGCGATGAAACACTCTTTCTCTCTTCACTCATAGAGAGTCGATTGCTATCTTTCTCTCTATCTGTAGACAGAGGAGCACATATATCACCGTATTTCATTTCTTG
>NW_027154290.1:0-10423 GCF_002600585.1 Cystoisospora suis
GGGGGGGGGGGGGAGGACATGACGGTCATTGGGGTGGTGGGGGCGGAGGGGGGAGGGGAGGTGGTGGAAGAGGAGGAGGAGGTCTTATAGGAGGAGATCTTTCAAATTCAGCGAAGACAGCCGCTGAGTACGTTTCTCTTCTTGATGACAACGCATGATGGCTGTTCTCTTGTCACTCTCNNTACATGCATACATACTCATACATCATCTGTACCTACCCTTCTCTACCTGTATGGCTGTTCTCTTGTCACTCTCTTTTTTTCTCCTTGAGAAAGAAAAGGGAAGATGATACACATGTAGATAAATAGATAGATCAAAGATGGATAGCTAGATCAGTAGATAGATAAATAGATACACAGACACTTCAACCGTGTGTTTCTCTTCTTCAAAGGATTACAGCGGTGTGTATACATCTGCATGCATGGTAGGGAATCTCACTTTTTTCTGGGGGCCGGTGATACACAGCTCATACAGGTAGAGAAGGGTAGGTACAGATGATGTATGAGTATGTATGCATGTATGTGTATGCAGGTATGGATATGTATGTAGACCTATGTACGTGCTTATGAGTATGTACGTGTGTATGAATACGTATGTATGTATGTATATGTCTCTATTTGTATGAGTATGTAATGATAATTTCTTTTACTGGGTGAATAGGGAGTCCTAAAGGGTGTGTCTCTCCCTGTATGTACAGTGCGTCCTGCTGCTTGCTTCTCTGAACCTAGAAGGGGGATGGATCTGCATATATATATATATATGTACGTATACAAATGTGGTTGTAGGTTTTTTCTAAATAGGTGCATAAGATAGACGGTAAAGAAGTGTAGTAGGTATTTTATTTTATCTGACCTGTTCTTGCGGGTCTTTCTTTATGCTGTCTACTCCCTTCGTCGTTACTGCGCATGGTGTATATACACCTCAGTATGTCTCTCCGTCCCTTCACGTGTCGATCAGGTCATCTTGCTTCATCTTTCCCTCGCGCACTTTTTTCTTGTCATCCATCAAAGTCAGCGAATTCTTTTTTCGTCTCTCCTGCCTTATTCATCTTTCTTCTACAAGTATAGACACAACCGTTCTCAGTGCATGCATACCTATACACAGAGACAGATACATGCATACTGCAGACATCCCTCCCACTAAGCCTTCCTGTCCGTTTCTGCTTTTCGCTTTTCCTTTCGACAGTGTCATTTTCAGACCCTTGAAGTGTACTTTTTCAATGTTTCCTTCTTTACTTTTCTTCTATCTACCTCTTCTCGACATTCCTCCCTTTTTCTTTCTTCTTTCTTTTCCTCTTTAGAATCTTTGGGAGACCTCCTCCAGGCTATATACCTGGGAGGGGACGTGGAGCGACAGGTTTCGCTGGGGGTGTGAGTAGAGATGATAACGCTTCCGATAATCCGCATGCAGATAAAAGTGATCTTTCTGACTCCAACTTCGATCCTTTCACAGGATATTCCGAATCTCTCTTCAATGATGCTGAGTACGTCTTCTTCTTCTCCCCTCTCTCCCCCTCTCTCTTACCACATCAACATCTCTCTCATCGTTCTCCATACGTGTATATATATATATATATATATGTCGATGCAGAAAACATATGTATATATATGTATGTGTATACATGTATACACGTACATGTCCTGAGGTATGTCCTAGTGTTTGTTTTCAGATGTCTCTGCAGAAGCAGGCGTCTCCTCAGTATGTAATGAAGTTCTCTCTCTATATATAAATATATATATGTATGGATGTGTGTATATATGTATGTATATATAAGTCCCTTTTATGTTTAGGATCGATCAGAGAGTACGGAGGTTGAGTTTCTCTCTCGCCTTCTATAGTCAGTAATAGGTAATAGACGGTATCGTCTACGTACATGTTCAAACCCATCCGAGTAGCCATTCAGTCATGTATACGTTTAAGTCGCCAAGTAGATTCTCACGTGTTCGAGATGATTCTCGGTGGAGTAGACTATGCAAGGGAGAGAAAAAGAACATAGTTGAGGTGTATGTACACTCACACGAAGGGTTGTGGAGGAGAGGTAGATGGGAGTGATAGATGTTTGTATGTGCAACTGTATGTGTATGATCTATGCTCTTGGCGAGAATTTCTCTGGAACTACAGACCACTCATTCAGGTCTCCCGTCACATTTTGCCAGCTCACCGCCTTCTCTCAAAAGTTTTCACGTACGCATTCATGCTCGTGTATATACACTGCATGCAGAAGAGAATAGATAGACAGATCAAAGCTTGATAGGTAGATAGATAGACAGATCAAAGATGGATAGACAGATAGATAGACAGAGGGTAGTTATGTCTTGACACTCTTGGACTTTTTTCTCTATGTTTTGGATGGATGAGCAAACATATATAAGGCCGTTGTCTGGTCTGTCTTTTTGGAATTGCGTTTTCTTCTTTACTCGTGGACGACAGATACGATGAAGAAGATCGAGAGGCTGATCGTGTGTATGAAGGCATCGACGTCAGGATGGATGCTCGGCGTAAATCTCGTAGGGAGAGTCGATTGAAGGAAGAAATTGCGAAGATGCGCGCAGAAAAGCCGACCATACACCAACAATTTGCTGACGTCAAACGATCTCTCGCTACTGTCACAAAAGGTAGAGGCAAAAGAACTTTGAAACATCTCTCTACCTATCAATTCTCTCTTTAACCTGTCAATTTACTTCTGTTTATCCGATAATCTATCTACTCGTATATTTAGTTACCTATCTATCTGTATGTATCTCTGTCTATCTCCCTATCTTGGTCTTTCTTCTCTGTCCTTTCTACGCATGTACGAGAATCTCTCCTACGATGAGTGTGGATATGCATGCATGCATGGGAAAACCAAGCACATCATACAACACCTGTCTTCTTGCTTCTCTCTCGAATCTGTTTCATGGCTCTCTCACGTACACTGTTCGTCCATTCAGAAGTCTATCAGGCTCTACGCGTGTCTAAGGCGTATCTGTGAATGTACAGATCCGTATACACATATGTCACTATCCCTACATATGTAGATATATGTAGATTGATTTGTCCATATCGTATAGAGACTCTTTGAACTGCTGTGCTACTCCTCTCGTATTCTTCTCAAACACATAGAGATATCTTTACATGGATACATAGGATTCCACATAAAATACCTGTCAACGTTTGCTAAGCACATAGGGTCACCTACTCCTCATATAGGCAGGCAGAGATAAGTCATCTGAGCCTCTCTCATAGAGATGATAGATTGGTATGGATTTGTATATATGTATATATGTATATGTCGATACCTATATGTAGATATGATGGCCTGGTTTAGAGACCTTTCTTGCTTTCTTTCTCTTCTTTTAGACTCAATTTGCTATTTACGTAGAGAATGAATGACCGGCCTCGTGCGCGTATGCTGTCGAAGATTCAGGCTTTCTCCTAGATGGTCCGTTGGAAGAGAGGAATGTTTCCCATGCGTTTTCTTGTGTCTTATTTCTTTCCTTCCTTCATCTTTCTTTCCTCCCCCCCCCTTCTCTTATATGTGGTATCGTCTTTCTTTTCTTGCTTTTCTTTCCTGTCTCATCTTCTTGCTCTTCTTTCTTATAGAAGAATGGGAAGCTATTCCAGCAATAGGCGACTATACCTTGAAGCGCAAACAGAAGAAGGCGCAGATGTTTACACCTGCTCCGGATTCTCTTTTACTTCATGGGAGAAATCTCCACAACTCTTTCTCTCATTCTATCGCGTCAGCTGGCTCAGCTACTCCTATCGGCTTTGGCATGCAGACACCTCTCTTAGGAGGTGTGAATACCCCTCTAGGTCTTCAGACGCCTTTAGGTTTGCAAACGCCGTTAGGTCTTCGTACACCTCTTCTCTTAGGCAGTGGAACGGGAGGCAGTACCACAAGTACAGGGCCGGGGAGTGGAAGTGGCTCTTCATCTTCCTCTTTGAATGACCTAGGAGAAGCTCGAGGAACGGTCCTATCTGTGAAGCTAGATAAGGTGATGGATAATCTCTCTGGACAGACGGTTATCGATCCGAAAGGCTATCTAACAGATCTGAATGCGATGCAACTGCAGAGTGCCGCAGATGTGGCAGATATCAAGAAAGCAAGGACGCTGTTGAAATCCGTAATTTCTACTAATCCGCATCATGCCCCAGGATGGATAGCTGCGGCAAGACTCGAAGAATTAGCGGGGAAAGTTCAAACCGCAAGAGAATTGATTGCAACAGGGTGTCAACAATGTCCTAAATCTGAAGATGTGTGGCTTGAAGCTGCACGGTTAGAGAAGCCTAGAAATGCCAAAGCCGTTTTAGCTAAAGCCGTTATGATGCTGCCTCATTCTGTTCGACTATGGTTAGATGCTTTTCATCGTGAGAAAGAGCCGGATCAGCAGAAGAAAGTGTTAAGAAAGGCTCTAGAATTCATTCCCAACTCGGTACGTCTATGGAAAGAAGCGATTGCTCTAGAGGATGAAAAGAATGCTCGTATCTTACTGACACGTGCGGTCGAATGTGTTCCACAAGCTGTAGAGATCTGGCTAGCTTTAGCGCGTCTAAGTAGCTACGAAGATGCGCAGAAAGTCTTAAATGAAGCGAGAAAGAAGTGTCCGACAAGCCCCGAGATCTGGATTGCTGCATGCAAGTTAGAAGAGACCCAAGGCAATAGTAAAATGGTCGAAATGATCATGACTCGTGCTCGGGATAATCTTCTCTCCAGAGGTGTCGCACAAACACGAGACACATGGATTAAGCTAGCTGAAGAAGCTGAATCGTCAGGTTATATCTTAACGTGTCAAGCTATCATACGTGCCACTATGAAGATAGGCATAGAAGGCATGAATGCGAAAAGGATTTGGAAAGAAGATGCGGAGGAATGTCTAGCCCGTGGATCGGTTATCGCGGCACGTGCCTTGTATACATGTGCCATAGAGAAGCTGAAGACAAGGAAGAGTCTATGGCTAGCTCTAGCTGATTTAGAGACGAAATATGGGACGTCTCATGATCTTGAGAAACTGTTAAGAAAAGCTGTGATGGCATGCCCCCAATCGGAAGTTCTATGGCTCATGTTAGCCAAGCAGAAATGGCTCCAAGGAGATGTCCCATCGGCACGTCAGATTCTTGCTGAGGCCTTTTCGCATAATGAAAATAGCGAGGTAATTTCTTTAGCGGCCGTAAAGCTTGAGAGAGAGAACAACGAGTTCGCAAGAGCTCGCAAGATTCTCAAAAGAACTCGCACACATGTTAATACAAGCAAGTCCTGGATCCAGTCCATTCAGCTCGAAAGACAGCTCGGCAACTACGATGACGCGATACATCTTTGCCAAGAAGCTCTAGAATCCAGTCATGACGATAATTACCCCGACAGAGATGAAGAAGACAGAAAGGCATCGACGACAGTTAAAGGAAGTACTTCAGACAAAGCGACTGCGTCAGGGGGGGGAGAAGGAGACATGAAGAAGATCAAGACAGGAGACGCGACCTCTTCTTCCTCCTCCTCCTCGTCGTCATCTCTTAATGGCTCACCTCAGCAGCAGCATCAGCATTCAACGTGTGCGAAGCTATGGATGATCTATGGTCAGTTGTATATAGAACACCCCACGAAGCAAGACTTCGACAAAGCCGCCGAGGTCTTTCATAGAGGAACCATCATCTGTCCTAGAAATACCGCTCTATGGCTATGTGCTGTCGACTGCCAAGCCCAACAGAAGAAGTGGAGTGTAGCTCGGGCTATTCTTGAGAAAGCAAAGCTGAGAATTCCGAAAGATCCTCTTCTATGGGTCACCGCAATACAAATCGAAGTTCAAGCAGGGAACAGACAAATGGCGCAACACCTCGCAAGTAAAGCGGTACAAGAATGCCCGAACTCGGGTCTTGTCTGGTCGGAAGCTATCTTTCTTGAAGATAAGAGCTCACAGGTATCTCCCTCTCTCTTCTCATCAAATCGATCTATCTGTCTCGGCATGTAGATACATGTGTCGGAGGATGTATATAGATGTGTCGCGGGATGTTTGTATATGTGGTATATGTGGCTCGGGATGTATATATAGATGTAGGTGTCTATACGCTGAAGTGGTACTTCGATATACATCATCTATCTATGTAGATGATCTATGTCTATGTGTATAGAAAGAACAAGATGGATGGAAGTACGGATCTTCGGAGCACGTGCGCAGCGACTTCTTATAACGGCTTCATGCTGTCCGTATGTGTGTGAGAGGGCTTGTATGCAATGTAGGGATCGATGTTCGGTTCATGTGGAGGAGTTGGGAGAATTGAAGTGAGAGAGATAGAGTCATGTTTGAAGCATCTATAGACATGTCGCTGATGGTGATAGGGTTCTATCCACACGTGGACTTTGTAGAGACACACATATCGTGATAGTTTGTCTCTCATCTTGAGCTGGCGTTCATGCCGACGGAGTAGTGAGGCACACGGGGGTAACGGTTCGTCGGGGTGTATGTACACTCGGGAAGTTGGGGTGTATGTGGAATCGAAATGACAGGATCTCTGCAGTGACTTGCAACATATCGTGAGAGCGGGGTGGAAAGAAGATATCTCTCTCTTACCTGGGTAGACAGTTTAAAGGGCGATAGATAGGCTAAAGATAGATAGATAGATATCGTGGTTTGCCATGTGGAAAGTGTGACGATGTCTTCATGTATGGAGCTCATCTGTAGTTCATATGTGTCTATATATATATATATATATACGTACATATATGTATACTTGTGTACATAACTACCGAATCAATCTGACTCTTCCTTCTTGCGTAGTGTCGACTTGAAAGGATGAAGTCCTCTCATTTCTCTTTCACCCATGTCTCCATGTGTCATCTTCTTTTTCTTTTCATCTTCTTCTCGTCCGTGTTAGTTTTCCTTTTCTTTCCGAACCTTCTTCTCCTGCTTTTCTGTCTTTTTCTGCCTCGTGCTTGACACTAGACACATAAGGCTGTCGATGCTTTAACGAAATGCGAGAATGACGTCCACCTCGTCTTAGCCGTGGCGAAGTTATTTTGGAGAGAAGGAAAGACTGCCAAAGCTCGCAAGTGGTTGAATCGAAGTGTCACTCTCGATTCTTCTCTAGGAGATGCCTGGGCTTCCTTCTTAGCCTTCGAGCTCGAGAATGGGGGGAGTGAGAAGGAGTGTACCAGTCTTATCAATAAAGCCTCCCTAGCTCAACCCAATAGAGGTAAGAAAAAGAAGAAGAGGAGCAAGAAGAAGAAGAAGGAGAGCAATCAAACGACGTCTACATCATTTGCTTCTTCTTCTGTCTCTGTATGTCTTGTAGACCCGGAATCTACGTGGTGCCTCTATCAGTGCCTTTATCAGTGCTTATACATGAAGACGTACCGATCTATCAATGGATATATATGTATGTACGGGGAGAGGTGTATGTGGATATAGGCGTCTATAATCTTGGTCTGGAGGGGTATATATAATAGGGGAAGTAGGGATGCGCACCGAATAAAGGAGAGAGGGGTAGAAGAGGAAGAAGTCTGTTGTTTCTCTTCATTTTCTTTCTCTTTCTTTGGCTGTTCTTTTCGTTGGATGATGGATCTCTTTCATTTTTCATTTGCTCTTCTTCTCTCTTTAGATCCTTGTATGGAGCCACTTGTGTACAAAGGAATCTTGTGTCTATGTTAACTAGCTGAAGATCAAGTTCTTCTCCTCACTCCGCTGTCGCAAGTGTAGAGAAGCAGACTCTTCTTCTTCTTCCTCTTCTGTAGACTTCACACTCGTCGTTTTTTCTCCTTTCTTTTCTTTGCTTCTCTTCACTTTCTTCTTCTTTTCTGGCTTTCTAAGAATACCGTTACAATACATTACTGTTGTGCCTACTTCTTCTTCTCCTCTTCGCCTTTCGCCTTCTTGCAGTCTAGGGATAGAAATGAGGGGATTCGCCCTATCTCTTTTCTCTTCTTCGTCTTTCATGGTGATAAGCTCGTCATCGTAGCGACGTTCTTCATTCCATCAGTTCTTTATCTTTCTTTCTTTCTTTCTTCACTTTTCCTCTTTTCATTTCTCGTTTTTCTTCTCTTTTCTGTTTCAACAGGGTTGATATGGAACAAAGTAGTCAAGCATGTGAGCAACTGGACTCTCTCCTTCCCTGAGGTAAGCCAACACTTACAAACTTCTCCTCCTCTCTTCTCTATCTCTCTCTTCTCTCTCGCTCTCCTCCTCTCCTCTCTCTCTCTCCTCCTCTCCTCTCTCTCTCTCCTCCTCTCTTCTCTCTCTCTCCTCCTCTCTTCTTCTTTCTCCCGTCCGTGGTCGTGGCAGGAGTGGTAGTAGGCGCGGAGCTGAAAGTCTGTACGTATATTAAACAAGACGTGAAGGAGTCAGCTTACGTGGCCTTCTCAGGTGGGAAAGCGTGGAGTCTCCTAGAGATCTAAAGACGTGATACGACTTGGTGTACATGTATCTATGTAAATTGTCATAGCTCCCCTTCACCCTGAAACACCATAGAAAGCACATAAGGGTAAGCTGTGTGTATGTATGAGGATGTATAAAGACGCTTGTACAAAGAGGTATAAAGATGTATGTCTATATATGAGTAGGTATATATGTCTATGAAGATGTGTGTATATGTATGTATATATGTACAATCAGAAGATTTCCCTTCTTTAATCTCCTTGCTTCTGTTCTTTCATCCTTTTTTTCTCCAAGGTCTTTCCCAGCCTTCCAGTTCATCTAAATACATCTGAACCTTGTTCTCTTTCTTTCTTTCTTTCTCTTTCCAGAAATTACGAAAAGTCATCGAACGTATGTATCCCGATGCTATGAAAAGCGAGAAAATTCCTCCAGGTAAAGAACAAACCTAGAAAAAACTTCTTCAGAGACTGTACATACACCACAGCCGTACATTGTACATATATATGCTTATCTTATGTTTATGTATGAATCCTCATGGTATGTCTGTCTATCTATGACTATAGTGCATGCGTACGGTAGACCTTAGCTTGTATAGTCAGGATATATACGTACGGGATCTCTTTAATTGAAAGTTCAAGATAGGCATAGAAGTTGTGTATCTTGGCCGTTTTCAGGAGTGACGAGGCCTCCTGTGTACCCAACTTGATCTCTTGCTTATCTGGTCGGCCTATATTCTGTCATGCCTTTTTTTTTCTACGGTTTGTCACCTATAGACGATATATAGATCGAGTAAAGAGAGATAGGCTAAAGATAGATTGGTAAGTCGAAGATAGATAGCTAGCTAGATATTCACACGATGATCGTTTCTAGTGCGTACGTATTCTTAGATCCTCATGTATGAAGGGAGATCTGAGTAAGCTTAGGTAGGAGTGTACGTGTTATGTTCGCACACTTTACTAGGCACTTTTTCAACACATAGTTTCAGGTGTATGTACACCAGGTGGACACAGCGACACTGATGAGCTGGGGTACTAGGATGACTTGACTATCGATAAGAGAAGATTGGGGGACCTCTAGAGAGGATATAAAACAGAAAGAAAGAAAGAACGAACGATATCGTCTCCTTGACGTCTCATGCAGATCTTTTCTTCATCTCCTGGTCTCCTCTTTTCTTCTCCCGTAGTCAGATACACCGAGAAGTAGGTTATCTTGATTGCCCCATTTCTTTCTAGTCTTCCATTTTTATCTGTATTGCTTTCTCTCCTCTCTCTTCTTGTTTCTTTCTGTCTCGTGGTTCTCGTCAAGTACACCTTTCTACGTCTTCTACTCTACAAGAAGAGCAAGATATACGATCACCTGCATGCATTTCTTTCTCTCTCTTTCTCTGTCGGTTCTTCCTTCTTCTGTCTCTCTGGTCTGCAGTTATTCGCGATGCTCTCTACGGCAAGCTCGATCTGTCTCGGTCAAAAGATACAAAACAGTCTTCATCTTCTTCAGCTAGCAAGAAACCTTCGGCGGCTTCTTCTTCGTCTGCGGTAGAGAAAGAGAAGCAAGGCGTAGGGAGGGAAGGAGAAAACAAAGGAGAAGAGGCAGGAGGGGTCGCCGTTGACGACAGGAAGAAGAAGGATCAGCAAGGAGAGAAGACAGAAAGAGAGAAGAGACCTAGAGAGACAAGCAGTAGATCCAATTCGTCTTCATCGGAAAAAAGCACTTCCCCTAGTAGTAGTGAGTCTAGTACTGCACCCATCAAAGTAAGCGATATGAGAAGCCGCCAATCTTCTCTCCTTCCTTCCTTACTTCTCTCAAAGATCTCTCAGTTCTTCTCGGACAGTCGCTCTACTTCTGATTTTCCAGCGTGACTCTATCGCCAGTATCATACCTGTTTTATATGTGTATATATATATATATATATGTAGGTGTATTTATGGACTTGATCGTACGGGCACTCTTGAAGAGAGATGAAGCATAAGGTAGGATAAGCCTCACGCTTTTTCCCCTATCTCTCTGTGTATGTGTATGTCTGTAGGTGCTGTGATGTATAGTAGAGGTGGCACGTATGTGTGTGGATGCACTTGTGA
>NW_027154290.1:10508-13097 GCF_002600585.1 Cystoisospora suis
TCGGAAAGAGAGGGAAGGGAAGAGTAGTAGTCATCGTGAATTTGGCCTCGAGTGTATGTACAGATTTGACATATGGAATGAGACGTTGAGCTGTCTCATAGGATAAGACAGAGATTTTCCATTTGAAAATGGGTTACCGTAGTATTTATCTGAACTTGAAGATATCGTGGTTCTCTCTCTCCCTCTCCTTTTCTTCGACATGGTACGTCATGGTCAAAATACATACCTTTATATTTCTATCTTATATCATGGAGTTTCGATACATCATAGATATGCGGTACACATTACAGGCATGTGTGTCTCGATCCCCCCTTGTTTATATCGTCTATTTGTCATAGCTAGATGGCTTCGTTATATCACGGGTCGATTAAATCTTCTTCTGATATCTGAATAGAGTGGAACACGATCTGTTCTTTTTTCTTGCAGAGCGAATGTCAGCCTTCAACAACTACAAGTGGATCAAATCATCATCCTGAAGAAAAAGAGAAAAAAGAAGAAGAGGCGACAGAACGGGGAGAGGAGGGAAGTCCGTCAAAGAAAAAGTATGCTAAAGACGTTTCTTCCACGGGAGATGATCGTGAGAATGAAGAGAAGAAACAGTGAAAAGAACACGAAGCGAAGACACAACACTCTTTAAGTTGCTCTAGTTATGCCGCGTATTAATATGTACGTAGTGATACATAGGCAGTATACATAGGCAGATACACATATATCAACGTGTGTGTAGGCGAAAAGGCTTGGGTATATGTGTGTGTGTATGTGGTAGGAGAGTGATGTGACCTTCACATATAGAGACGTGTAGATGTAGGGGTAGGTGTGCATGTAGCTCTCTCTTGCTAAGAGTAAGAGGCAGGCTTCTTTTGCCTGTTTCTCTTCAGTGAAGTAGTCTACTTGCAATAAGGAGAGCCATTCCTATCTCTTTATGTCTTCTTCTTTCGGCCACAACAGAAAGTTCTAGTGACAGGAGAAGACCTGTTTCTAAAGCTAGCAACCTTCCACACCCGAGAGGGTATGATCGTCCTGCAGGCGTCATAGGGGGGTGTGTAAAGAAGAGAAAAGTTTCACCATCCCTAAGTCAAAGGCATCGTAAAACTTCTCGGTTTCATGATACCGGGCTCTTCTTGAGTATAGACTCTTCCTGTAGGACAGTGTTCACTTGTGTTTGGGCGACAGAATTCTTCAGGAAGCCGATAGCTAGCTAGCTAGCCAGCTAGCTGCATGTGAGCAAGGAAGAGTCTACCTAGTATCTCATCGATAGGGTGCGCATTTGGTAACAGCGAAATACCTATGTTTCACGTGATAGGGTTTGTAAGGTAGTCTGGGCGGGCGAGGGTGGACGGGGAGAAGACAGACAGATGACACATATATCTCTACGTATATCTGTATTGGATGGTTATACATTAGGACATTCACTTGTAAGTTATGTATATCTACGTGTATATAGATACATATACGTGTATGTATGTGGCTTACTTTGTGTGTGGCATTTTGAGGGGGGGAAGGGGGGTGGGAGGGGCGTGCGGAGGGTTGGCTCTTGGTAGCTAGCCATCTCGGGGTACGGGCAGCAGAGACATCTAGCTGTTTGCATCAATCGGATGTGAGGTGTATTCTCTCTATATGAATAGGCTGTCCGTATAACGTTTTCAACCGTCCTTTTTTCTGTCTTTCCCCCTAGTAAATAGGTAGATAGCACTGGTTTGTTGTATCCCCCCCTAGATATGCATGCGAAAGATTAAGGCCTCTTCATTCTCTCACAGAAAGGAGGTGGAGATGGACGGATGGATAGAAAGAAAATACTTGTAAACTGTCTTTTCTTGTCTCCTATCTTGTTTTTCCCGGTGTTCGTTTCTTCCCAAACTTTTTTCAATTCTTTTTGTCGCCCGAGATAGAATGAAGATGTGAGTGGAAAAGGTTCACCTTCACCAGGTGTACATGCACTCTATTTGTCTCTCTCTTTTCGTGGTGTTCGGTCTTGTGGCACTTGCTTTCGCCGGTGCCTCTTAACGTCCACCATACACACGGAAGAGAACGACACATATTGGCTACTTCCCACAACGCGCAAAAAAAGCCGACAAGAATAAGATCAATCTCGGGTGTAAAAAGTCATAATGACTTTCCGCCAAGTAATCTCCCACCCGATGGTTTTCGGCTTCCTTAGGGTCTTCTGCTTACGGCTTGTTTTCTACGATTTGGTTCCATTTCTACTTTGAGGACGCACCTAACTCAACATTCCACATGACCAGCAAGTGAATGGAAGGGGGGGAGCAAGACACGGAAAAGAGTAAGAACAAAGAGCTTGAGAGAAACAGAACCTGCCTGCTGGAGAATCACAGCAAGAGACGAGAACGGCTCTTCAGCACGCTTGCGAGAAACACCCCGAGACATGATGGAAATATAGAGAAGTGCGTGTCGCCTGTTTGCTTGAATCAAGTGGACTAACGAGATCTCAAGCACTTCGATGTGGTACCATGTCATAGACATGTTATGGATGTCGTGGCAAATTGTGTTTGCTATCGTAGCGGTAGCTATCGAAAAACACGATAGTTTGACGTAGCTTCTCTGTCACTGCCTGGAGGTTTGTTACGTTCC
>NW_027154290.1:13185-13576 GCF_002600585.1 Cystoisospora suis
ACTTTGACTTGCTCAACCAGCCTCATTATGTGTGTGCTTCTACATCCAAGTCCTCCCCATTCCTTCGTCTACATAGATATTGGCTTGTCCGTGACGGCCGGAAAACCACGTCACTCTCTTTTTCAAACGCTCAGTCCGTAGTTCGCTCTTTTGACGGTGGGTTCTCATTAGCCTGCTTTTGCCTCCCCTACAACTTTATTGCAGCCCCTAGCAGGGAGATAGAGATGCTTCACCAACATGGCCAAGAATGACGTGAAAGTAAAGGAGCTGTCACGCACCTATCGGTCCCTCTAAGGGGGGTGCGGGCAAGGAACCGTGTCCGAGTGCATCTCTTGTCCTGCGTTGAGCCGAAAGGACTTACAGGCGCATTGCAACCGAAAGATTACAATAA
>NW_027154290.1:13664-30842 GCF_002600585.1 Cystoisospora suis
TCTCTCTACTTGAGTTTGCCTTTCGAGATAGATGCACAGTCTCCCCACTTCTTACCCCTTCTTTCTATTCACTGGCTCTTTAGAATGATGGACCCTGAAGAGCGCGCTGCTGCCATACTGGCTAAAAACATGCCACTGCCACTAGTCAGTCTGCTTGTCATGGCAGTGGCGCATCAGTAGCACATCACGGCTACGGCCGTAGCCGTGGTCTTAGTTGAGTCTGTAACGAATCCGTCTTGCTTTCAGAGTGTCTCCTTCACCCTTCCCACCCCCTGCTATTCGCCTCTTTTTCTCAGCTGGGCCTATCACACATCGGCCTAGATATCCTCGGTGATAGAGAAACAACACGGGTAACGAATCGGTCTGTGTAGACGAACTGCACTCTGGTGTGGACAGTCCTATGAATCAGGAGGAGCTGCTCCAGCAGAAGAGAGTCTCCAAAGAAAAAGGGGCACCATAAGAGGTGCCTTCTCCATTGGGCCCGACTGTCTTTTCCTAGGTCATTCATTATGGCCTGGCAGTCAACTAAATGCATGAGAGGAGAAGCTCCGTTCCATCCCGACTATCCTGATGGAAAGTGTCATGCAGCCCGCCATTGCACGCACGTCCTTGCCGCGCCATATATATCATGAGGCGTCGCGTCCGGCCCCATATCGGCGCCGTTGCAACACAGATGTTGGAGGCGCCCTACAGTTCAAAGCTCATCCCTGCTGAGGGTGTTACCGACGGCGACCAGTACGGGCCTTCGGCGGCCTTCCCAGGGTGCCCGGGGTGGAGGCGCGCGCTGCAGCGGCGGGTAGGCGCTGGACCAGCCGCTACAGGCAGAGCGTTGCGCGTACGTCACTCGGTCGGTGGGCGAGCTGCCGGCGAGTTAAGAAGCTAAGCTTTTCGTTTTTAATCTTCTTATCTTTTGAGTTGCCTTCTCCGCGCAGTATGTCAGTGTCATACTATAACAAACTTGTGTGAACGCAGTTGAGAAAGAGGAAGTCGATCTTCTGGTAGCCAGCGATAAGTCGTAGCGAAACCCCGCTCTGAAACCGTCCCTAGCGAAGATTTTACGATAAACACTACTCCCGCGCCACGAAGTGGTTGGTGTAGTTAAGTTCATTCCAAGAGCAGCGTCCTAGCAGTGCGCAACTGTCCCAACGAACCGTCGGGCGTGGTGCCGCCGCCGTTGGAAGAGTAGGCAAGACAATCCCTTGGCCTTTTCTCACTTACAGTGTAGAAGTCTAAAACAAGGAGTCGTTCCACCGGGATAGACAAACTATGGGCGAGTCCGACTCTGGACTCGCCAGAGAAAGAAGAAAAAGTTAAGGAAGGGTAAAAGAAAGGAACGGGTCCCGGCCTCTAGGAGCCCATGAACGAGGGCGAGGAGACACGGGCGGCAGAAAGCGAGGAGAGAGATGAGAAAGCGACGGTGGTTCGTGGGCAAAGGCGCCCTGGGCTGTCGCAAGGAAGAGCCGACGACGTGTTTTCAGTATGTTCCGATTCTGTAGTAGGTTAGCCGCAGTCTCCACTTTGCTTTTTCTCTTCCTCTCCAGTTTTATGTAGCAAAGGCGCGGCGAACCAAGAAGACATTTGCGACGTCTTTTCCCTCTCTTCCTTTTATGTCGTTTTATTCACATCCGTTAAGAGAGAGAAATTTTGAGAGGAATCGAGCTGGCTTAGAAAGATTGCGAGACACTATTTCCTGTGGAACATGTATCAAGATCATACCAGTTGGAGCTTCTTTCGGACGAACTTTAATCTCATGTGTCAAAGAGACACTGCGGTTGCTTCCCCCTTCTTCACCATGCAGCTTCCTGGAGTGTACGTACACTCCATTTTGAATGGGCAAAAGCTATTCGGAAGGAAGATGGCTTCTGCTTTTTTGATGACTTCTACCCTCATCGCAGTTGTTGTCTCTGTAGAGACCATCTCTTCGTCTTTCTTCGATTCCCGGGCTTTGTTTGTAGCTGGTACGAGCTCTAAGAAACCGACACCTATCCCCTCCGGCCCCCCCCTCACCTGGTGCATCCTTCCCCTGTAAAGAGACCTCTTCTCTTCAAGTCTTCTTCTCTCACGACTGTCCTTGCTATCTACCCATTTCCAGTGACACACGTGTGAAAAGGCAGTTAGGAGAAAGATCCTCCATGACGCCGATGCAGATACACGGGGTATCACGCAGGAAATAGAAAAGAAGTTACGAGGTCACACGGAGTGTCGCAAGAGAGAGGTAGAGCCACTATTCGGCATCAGGATACTCCCCCTCTCCGAATCCCACTTTCATATCACATCTGAGTGACGGTCTTTTCCCAGGTGATCTCGAGAGAAAAGACTGGAACTCGTGGCAAATGTTGCTCCTCGTCTCAGTGCGGTCTCCACAGGCTTCACTTTAAGAAAGGAGGGGGAGGCACGGAAGAGGGAGGGAGGAAAAATCAATGACTCTTCAGCAAGCAAAGAGTATTTCGTATTTCCTTCTTCACTAGGATTCTTCTACTCTTCTCAGCCTCTCCAGTCCTATTCAATCGTGGTCACCATATCGAGAAGGTCAACGTATATGCGTTTATACGTACAAATAAAGACACCTTCATTATATATAAATATATCGATCTGCTCGTGGATTGTCTGTGGCGTGTATGTGCGTATATCTGTATGTTTGTATATCTATTTGTATGGGCATTGAGGAACTTCTAACCTCACGTACAGCGTGACTCTTTAATCTCGTCAGGGTGTGGTGTGATGTAGAGGTAGCTCACGTGTGTGTTGAGCTATGTCTCCTGGTCCCCTAATAGAACAGCTCAAGGACATTCATATGACTCTACGACGTAGGATCAGGACCGAATCAACCGTGTAGGCAGTCATGTTGCTTATACATTCCAAAAGAAGAAGAAATGGTCTGCTGAGAGACGTTACAAAGAGAGAAAAAAGGAAGGGACTGTGTGTACCTACACGTCATATACATGTAGCTACTGGAAGTATCTTCATAAAGTGAACGGTATTATGATGATACGTTGAATGTGCTGCAACTTCAGGAGCATCCGCAGAAGAGAAACGAAGAGAGGCTTCAGGTCTCCAGGGGCGCGACGGTCTCTTCAATGTCCTCAACGGGCTGGATATTCCACAGGAGTTCAGACAGATCATAAACGACAGCGAGAAGGAAGTCTCTCCAGAAGTTTACTCGAGCCTTCAAGCTGTCCTTTCAGAGGTATTTCTCCAGGATACACATCATACATATATATCTGGAGGGATCCTCGTTTGTCGTGCTTAAGCAAGATTATGTTAAGGTTTCCTTCCAAGCTTTGTATCGGGATTCATGCTCGTGTCTCCCCTTCATATGTGTCGATTGATCTGAACATCTCCAGGTATGCGGAGACGTTTACGTGTGTATCTCTCCCTAGGTAAGGTTATCGACTGTATCTATACATTTATATGTGTAGTATGTATATCTGTATATAATACGTGATACAGAAAGCCTGTAGAGAAGCTTTTTGTGTGAGGCACATGACGTCCTAAAGCCTTCGGGAATCTAAAGCTCACATGGCGTCGAGGGAAGTTCGCCTGCAAGGCTATCTATATGTATAAAAGTATATCTATGTACAAATGAATGGACAGATTGACTGTATATACATATCTTGATATATCTATATACAAATGTATAGACTGGTCGATTGGTTGAGTATAGATATCTTGATGACGTATGTTAGCGAGGGACGGAGTGTCTGGCCTGAACTGCCTGTCCGTGAAGGAGGCAACAAGAATAATTACAAGGCTGCTGGGCTAGACCGCCGTCACTTCTTTAGAGTCATTCAGCTTTAAAAATATCTCCATATATAGATTCCATCCAGTTGCATGCACACCGATAGATAGGTAGATAGATAGATTAAAGATAGATGGAATTAAGAGTATATGTATCCGTTTGTTCACTTTTTCGTGACGTGTTTTTCTTCGATCTCTTTTTTCGTTCCGTTTGATGCTTTTCAGGCTGAGTCACCCGAGATTTTGAAGATGCTGGAACTTGTGAAAGAAGATCCTCCATCTACTTCATCTTCTGCCCCTGGAGATGGTGAGGAGAGCTTAACGTCTTCTCTCCTTCGCGACCGGGGTATGGTCCAGCAGCTTCAGTCTGCAACTCGTGTATCAGAGCTGGTAGATCAGATAGCAGAGAGAAAGTATTCCGACGCAGATGCAGCTCTAATAGAAGAAGAAATAGCAAGGAGTAGTGCAGAGGTCGCAAGTGGAAAGATGAGCTTGCAAGTGTTTGAGAAACGTCTGCTCGAAATACTAAAACTCTTTCCCGAGGAAGCATCTTCTTCATCGCATTCTTCTGAAGAGATCTCTGGCGATAAAATAGACACAGACTCAGGAGTGGCATCTTCTAGGGGTGATACAGCCAGCGAAGAAATGGGAGAGAATGAAGAAAAGGAAGAAGAGAATGAAGAAGGTACGAAGTGAAGGTAGGAAGGACAAGAAGAAGATGGAGAGACGAAGATAAGAGAGAGACAGGGAGAGGAACAGGGGCTGGATGGATAGACCTGGAAGATACGGACAGGTGTCATGTCTCTAACTGAGAGACGCTATGCAGACATATGTTGTGTCTCTTGCAAAGGAGAGAAAGAAAGAAAGAAAAAAGGTATTTCTTGGGCTTGCAGATGAAGAAGAAAGAGAAACGAAAATGATAGATGTCGTGTATATCTTTGAAGAATGGTTTCTCGAGAAGTCATGGTCAAAAATGAGAGAGAGAGGAGTCCCTTTGTTTTTAGATTGTGCATGCTATGTTTGATGTACCATGCTGTATGTACACCGTTAGATACAGATAGAAAGGAATAACATACAAGAGGTGGCGAATGACTGAGACAATAAGAAAGGTTGAAGAATTTCGAAAGAGAACGTCATGAATTATGCGATATCAGAACCCGGCGAAACAACCTCTCGAAGTCTTCCTAGCACCTTCCGGTGTTGCGGGAATAGAGAAGAGAAAGAGAAGATAGACATCTTATCGAACGCGTGTCTCTGCTATGTGTCATTTTCCCCTGTACGTACATCTCCAGAGGAAGGCGTGAGAGAGAGGTAGTACATAGGTATCATTTGTTGTCTCAGTGGACGTCGTGCATGCATCTATACATTCCTATCAGAAGGAGAGGGTTGAGGAGCAACTGCGTAGGCAACGGCGTGAGAAGGCTTTTTCTGTTTTGACGCCGTGCAAGAGAGGTGACAGGAGACTCTCTGAATAGCAAGCACATTCTCACCATTCTGTGTGCAGGCTTATATTGATGTCCTAGTATTCACCTATAGGTCTGTATCTATACATGTACACAGAGGAAGGTAGTGGAGGGACGCACAGATATTCAGTAGTAGTAGTAGGTTCATCTCTTCCTGCTCTACCCTATTATAGCCGGTTGTTCTTCTCCTAGCGGGTTCCTTCCTTTCCGTATGTATGCTTATCTTACATAGACTAGATATCGACCGTTGTTTCCCAGTGAGCTCTTTGGGGTGTTTTTATGACTTTTCACGTACACATACATGTTTGAAGTTTGTTATGTCAGTTCCGCGTTATACATAGAATCCTGTATCTCTCTGACCACATACCTATCTGTACATGTATGGTGATTAACAGCCGGTCTTGCCCTATGTATAATACCAGGCGGAGCTCTTTTATAGATATATCGTGGCCGGGTAAGAGAAGATCCTTCTCGATAGGATTGTATGGCCTCTCTTTTCATGTTCTCTTGGATTGATAAGAAGAATCCTGAAAAAGAAACACAGAAAGAAAGCAGAGACAAAAGAAGGAAAGAAAAGAGAAATCCTTCTAAGGACGCTGGAAGATGTCTGGCTGACTTCATGGCCGAACCCATACGAAGGACGAGTCTTCGAGAATCCATCGTTGATCGGGTGTATAGACACCAGCCATCATCATGAGTTGGCCCCGCACTTGCTACCTTCCACACGCGTTTTTCAACTTCCGTCAGCAATCGGTTGGAGTTCCCCTTCAGTAATTCGAGTTGGGCGAGGGAGAGAGTATCTGCTGTGCGTCTTTAGATACTTTGGGTGGATTCTTCTTCTTCTTCCAAAGAACTTCTTGACTTTTG
This sequence comes from Cystoisospora suis, assembly GCF_002600585.1. Classification (NCBI taxonomy): domain Eukaryota; phylum Apicomplexa; class Conoidasida; order Eucoccidiorida; family Sarcocystidae; genus Cystoisospora; species Cystoisospora suis. The sequence goes on from NW_027154290.1 coordinate 19,733, forward strand.
GGTTTTTCTTCTACTGAGAAACAGATGAGAAGGTCTGAGATTTATTTTGTGAAAAAAGACTGTCTTCGGCATTAATGAGACAAGAGGACTAGCCTGTTCGGGGGCGTAGACAGGAAGAGAGAGAAAGAAGGAACATGTCTCTCGATGTGTCTTTTGTGCGATCTTCGTCTTCTTCAGTCATCTCCACCTCGTCCGCGGGTGATGTAGGGAAGTCATTTTTTATAGACTTCGACACTTGTGCGGTTCCACAAAAGGTGAAAGAGTTCCTCGAGGAGGAGCTTCTTCTCAGTTAAAAAGTCTCATCGCACCTGTCCTTACAAATGTCTCTACAGTTAAAAGTACACGGTCTGCACCACAGCGCGCAAGCTCTGTCAAAAATATACAAAATCAAGAGGGGGTCTGTACATACACGTACATGTAAGGCATGTTATATATAAATAGATATATTTACAGGCAGTAGGTATGGATAGGTAGGCGCGACGGAGAGAAAGGGTCGATGAGATGGATGGACTAGATAGTTGGATGCACACGCGCGGATTCGCACATACCACAGTAGGCATGCATAGATTGAAGGGAGTAGACGCATAACCCTGGCAAAATGAATGGAAAAAGATAGCTTGTCAGGCGGCTGGGTTAAAAGAGTCGACACGTAGTTTCGCCAGAGCGATTTGACGACGAGGTATACAAAACACATAAAAGCAGAAAGAAAGACTGAGAAAGAGACAGTACGTAGATATAGACGGGTAGATCGATACAGCAGGAGAGTATTACTCTACGCTACATAGAAGAAGAGCCCTCGTGTGTTCGATTTTGATGAGAAAAAGGTCACAAAACCAGCAGAGAGAATAACAACACTCACTTCTCGTCTCTAGAGTACATCGCTCAGCTGTACATACACTTGTGCACTAACTGAATTCTCTTTCGTACGAACTTCGTGGCAGCAGTCTTTTTTCGCAAGGACATCCTCCTGCTTGAAAAGACTCCTCATTTCCATCTGTACATCGCTCTAATGATCTTTTTACAGTTTTAACGAGATAGACAGAAGGATTTTAGGCAGACGCTGAAGGTTAACGATATTTATCTAGACTTTCCTGGGACTGTCGCGGGGCATGAGTGTGAGGCGAGGAGAAAGATTATCTTGTGTGATTAGCTTTTTGAAGCAAGATGTTTTAAAGGAAGAGAGGGAGAGTTTGTATACGGTTTTCGAATGGGAGAAGTAACTTGTACCGCTTCAGACGAGGACGCTGTCTCCTTCCCTCATCATCCTGCCCTCTTGCTACCACGTGACTTTATAGACAATTTCGCATCTGACTTTTGCAAGAAAAAAGCGACAACCCTATAGAGATGTGTGTGTTCTCTTGTTCTCGAAGAAGGAGCTTAAGAGAATGTCGTCAGCCGGCAGAGATGTAATATAAAACATTTCTCGTCTTTTGCATGCAAAAGCAAGAAAAAGAGCTAGCTGTCCCACCCTGCAAATCCTGTCTCCCTCATCTGTAGTCTCTCCCTTTTCCTTTCGCTCCCCGCAAGACAATCGAGATGCAAACGGAAGAATCGAAGCAGGGAGAAAGATGAATGTTTGGAGTGTCCCTGGTGACTTTTTCTTGTGGAACTTCCCTCGTCTTTTCCAGAGAAAGACCGTCTCCCTTAATACACGGAAAGAAGAAAGGTCGATATTCGCTCTTCCCAGCAGTAAGCTAGGAGAAAGATGCGCTGACATGTTCCAAGATTCGAGGACCTTCGCCACGGAAACGGGGACAACAGAGAGAGAGAGAGGGAGACGTCAAGCTCCAACAAAGGCGACTTTTCTGTCTCACCACCTTTCTCAGGTAACTTCTTTTTCGCCCATCTTCTACAGGTAGAAGAAAACAGGTCGAAATTTTCTCTTTCTCAATCATCTGCCGTTCTTCATCGATGTGAAAGAAGAGAACAGCCTATCTCGGCTCTTCTCTCTTTTCTCACTCCTTTTCTCCCTCCTTATCTCGCACACCCCACAAAAGCATGTCTCCTTCATCTCCCAACATAGAATTGCTCTTCTCCCAGGGCCTTTTCTAACTATTAACAGAGTGTATCGAGCTTCGTCTCTTCTCCTTTGAAAGAAGGAGCCATCCGCTCTATCTTTCTCTCATCCAGTGCTGTCTATTCCTTGTGGGTCCGTCTCTCTTGATCTTCTTCTACAAGATTTTCATTCTTGTCCACCGAACGACCGACAGAGGTATGAATTAAAGGGAAAGAGAGGGTGACTTCTAGAATGAAGAGTTGGCGCTGAATCATCTTACTCTGTGTCTCTCCTTTGACCTCATATGTCTCTCTTGTAGTGTACATACACTCAATCTGTTGGAGATGTGGGTACGAAGACTGGGGAGGTGATCGGTTTCCTCAACTTTTTCCCTTCACTCCAGGCTCAACGGGGCGGCCTAGTGAGAGATGGAAACGACACAGACAAAGAAGAGATAAGAGATCTTTCCAAGCATCTCCATATCACACGGACAGTCTTTTCTTCGCACTCATGGAGACGAAGCTCTCTATTTAGACACGGAAAAAACCTCCTAGCGTTGGCGTGTCTCTCCGCGATTTCTTACCATGGCGGCAATGAGAGCTGCCTGGGGAGGTGTCGTGGGAGGTAGGGGGAGAACAAGCATGATGAAGGGAGAAGAAAGGACAAGGTCACTATCCCTTGTGCGGAGCCCGGAAGAGAACAAAGAGATAATGAAGAAGATGATGGTAGGAGAAGGATATGTCAGAAGAAGGAAAAGAAAGAGAAGGATAAAGACGGAGGAGAGAGCTTACCCCTGCTTAGCTTGTAGTTATAGGGATAGTAGACAGAGAAATGGTCATGCGAGAGAGACATTGTGCGTGTTAGGAAGAAGAGAAAGGCAAAGAGATCTCAAGCAAAGAGAGGAAGAAGAGAATAGGCAGGATTGGCGGCAGAGAGATGAATATAGAGAAGACTTTGTTGGGGGAGAAAGAGAAGAACGAGGAAAGCTTTTCTTCCTTTCTTCATCGACTTCTTGTCTGTTGTCTTCTCTGTCTTGTAAAAGTTTGTTTCCCATTCCTTTCTCTTCTTTTCCTCGTTCCTCTGGCCTTCCCTCTTCGTTAATTGCGAATGGCATTTGCACCTTCTTCTCCTCTACATTTCTCCCGACTGTCTTCGCGTCGTCGTTATACGGTTCGTCATTGAGAGAGTCTCCTTTTCTCTCTCCTTCTCACTCTAGTATGGCTTCTCTCTCCCCGTTTTCTTCTTTTTCTTCTTCTACATCCTCCAAATTCTTGCATGCATCTGCTTATCTCTCCTCATCCTGCCCTTCACAACTCAGCCAGTGTCCATTCTATCTCCATAGTCTCTCCTCTCACTCTTCTTTTCCTTCTCCGAGGAAGAACATCTCTCACTCTACACAGTCACGTCTTTTCTGTTCTTCCTCTTCTTCCCCCTCCTCACCCTTGTTGTCTTCTCCTCCTCCTCTCTCTTCTTCTTCACCCCCATCTTCTTTTCCTCTCTCTTCGTCTCCTTGTGCGTCAGTCTCAGATACGGCTTTGCCGGACACCTTCAGCAAAGAGCGAGGTGTCTCTCTTTGCCAGTCCATCGATCTGACAGACGACAATAGCCAGCATGAAGGCGAAGAAGCTCGAGGACACCTCCACCAAGGAGATGGAAGGCTATCTTCATCGTATGCCTTACAAGATCATGACAGTTCGGAACAGTTGTCATGTGTCAATGCTTCAGGTTGCCCAAGTGAAAGCAGAGAGATCTCTGTCGATACTTCATCGAAAGAGAGTCGAGAGCTCAGGTGCCCTCCTACAAGCACTCCTCCTATCACAGCGCCAGTCGTCGACTCGGGGGATGGCGCAGTTGTTGAGACTGCGATACAGGAAGAGACCCAGAAGAAAAGAAAGAAGAAGAAGAAGAAGAAAAAGGCGAAGAAGGAGTCACCTGTAGGGACGCAGCGGGAGGGAAGGGGGGGAGAAGAAGAGGAAGAAGGAGAAAGAACACAGATGGATCAAAGGAGAGAGAGTGAGGTGAATACGGTTAGTAGCTATTCATCTGGAATGATTTCTTCGAGGAAACCACACTCTAGCCTCTCTGCGAGAGAAGAAGAAGAAGGAAGAGAAGGAGAAGAAGGAACACAAGCCTCGGAAGAGTGGATCAGAGCGCCGTCACCTGTATTGAAGAGACTTGCGAAAGCACCTTGGGCAGCACGGCTTCTGCGAGAGATGAAGGAGATCGAGAAGAAAGGGATGGTAAGGCGAAGAAAGAAGAAGGAAGACGAGGCCGAACGAAGAGAGAAACAAGAAAGCAAGAGGGGAGAACAAGATGGAGAGCTTGATCAGAGCCAAGACAAAACAGGAAGAGGAATGCTCTCATTAGGCGGAAATGCAGCCACAGAAGATCTCAGTGATGACTGGGAGATGAGATTTTGGTGGTATCAAAATGCACCCCGTCTTTTCATCTCCACAGTTAGGCAGCATGCAACCTCTGAGCCGTCTGTACAGCTGAGAATGCTTGAACTCCTCCTTGTACGTACACCTCTTCTTTCGGTTGTTAGAAGTGAACAGGCTGGGAGGACAGGATGGGGAAGAGAAGGAGAAGGAGGAGAAGAAAGTGCATGCAGAGATGAACAAGAAGTTCGTGAGGATACTTCATCAGTAGAGCAAGATTCTTGCGATAGAACAGAAGCAAAGACAATTGAAAAAGGAGCTATCCAACAGAAGACCGAGCCTCGTGTTGAAGAGAGAAGAGAGGAGAGCTTCGATACCAATCGTGATCGCTCTTCTGCTGTTTCTTCTTTGCCTCTTGATCTTCTGCCTTCTTGTTTCTTTTCTGCCTCTCCTCCTTCTCTTGCGTCGGATGCATCTTGCTCTGGTAAGGCGCCGAACAGCAGGAAGAGAGACTGTGAAAACGTGGAAATAAGAGAAGAAGATGTTGAAGCCTTCGGTCCAGGATTCGTGCTTTTCTCTCAAGATCCGAGATTCCCTGTCGAGCATCGTCTATGGTGTGTAGATCAGTTTGTCTTCTTTCTCGGCCATAGTTGTCGGAGTGCTTCTCTCCAGCAGGTCGAAGATAAGTATCATGAAAAGGAGAAAGAAGAAGAAAGGAAACTTAATAGAAGAACAAAAGGGGGGAAGGGATCGTCTTCATCTTCTCTGGAGGGGTCCCACCATTGTGACACCCTGGAGAGGGAGACAGGACCTTGTCATTCTTCTTCTTCTTCACTCTCATCTTCTCGATCGCGCACAGACCCACAGGAAGGAGGAGATGAAATTCGCGCTGGACATCGCATCTCACCAAGTGGCTTCCTCATGGTTTCCGATATCCGTGTCTGGCGTGTCTTAGCAGCTAGCGTCAAATGGCTAGCAGGGCATGGCTATTTTGAATTTGCTGCTCGCATTACGTATACTCTCTTAACCTTCATCTATGACATTCGAGCCTTCCCTGCTCCCTATCCTTCTTCTTCTTTTATGTCTGTTCCGCCTGCTACGAGGTTCTCTCATTGCTTGTCGTCAGAACGACAACAAGAGACAGCAAGCGAAGGTCTTGATAACGGCGAGAATTTCTCACGCTCTCTTTCGAGGCCCTCTATAGCCAATGGGCGAGGAGAGACGAGTCAGCTACGACCTGGCAAAGAAGAAGAAGAGGGATACAAACAAGAATTCTCTCAGACTGCATATCTTGCAGGAGAGAGGGATAGCGGATCTCGTGGTGACGCGGTATCACTGTTAGAAGGGAAAGAAAGTAAGATGAGTAGAAGAAAAAGAGAAGAAGATTTGATAAGAAAAAGAAATGATCGATGGAAGGTTCCTAAACACCTATGGTTACAGACCCTAGGTATGAGGCATCATTCTCGACATGTATGGGGGGCGTCACCACTCTCAGCATCTTCAGCAGTCAGTTCAAAGACGCCTCTCTCTTCTAGTTCTTCTGTTGGCCCTTCTTCTTCTTCCTCTTCATCTCATGAGGCCTCTGGCGCATTCATTAGTTCCGAGCACCCCAAGGATAGCCATTCTCTTTCTCACTCTCTCTCTCGTCACTCTCAGATGTTGGTACCTTCGTTAGAACCGCATGAGACCGATGCTGTGGATCTCGTTGACGATCTCTTTCTTACTTTGAAGAATGAAGCTACGCAAGCTACGGCTCTCCTTGCTCGCGCCATTCTCTTCCTTCCTTCCTCTAGCACTTCACCGTCTTCTCTTTCTTCTTCTTCTCCGTCGATCACCTCCTCTTCAAGCCTGACTCGAGTAGAGACGGGGAGTCGCGGCGGAGTCATGGAGGTGACTCTGCAAAGGAAGCGAGGAAAAAGAGGAAAGGAAGCTAATGAATCGCAAGAAGAAGAGGAAGGAGAGAAGAACGTCAGGGCTCAAATGACGGCGCGTTTAGCATCAAAGTTCGCTCCGAGTGATGACAGAGGAAGAGGCGTAGGGGCCCCTCCCCACTCTGGAGAGGATCGAGATATTCATCGATCCTCTCGAGATCTTATGAAGAGATATGTGGTTGTTAAAAAGATCGGCTTGAGAAGTCCGCTCTCTTCTCCAACAGAAGATCTCGTTCACCATAGAAGTCAGGATATACATTTGGACAGCGGGCTAATAGATAGGAGTATCATACATCACGTGCAACACCCATATCACGATACAGATGTCTGTCTAAACGAATGGAATGCTTTAGAACTTTGTGAAGAAGTGAGGGAAGGGACAGATTTTAGCTCTGGTCTTCAGAACGCTTCGCTTATCGGGTGTCATCATCTCCCTCATCAGCTGAGAGAGCAACAGACAACAGGGAGAGGAAATTTGATCCGACGAGAAGGAGCCTATTCTCCAGCCTTTGGGTTTACGTGTCTTGCATGGTATTTACGTCTAGAGAGTATTTTCTATCGTGTCCAAGATATGTCTCTCACAAGTCTTGCATGTCGTCTTCTTACACACTTCATCAAGCATGGTGAACCCCAAAGGCTTTTTCCTTATTCTCCCCCTCCTTCTTCTTCTCCTTCTAAAAGCCTTCCGACATCGTTGTCCACCTCCCGTCTAGCTCAATCATCCCCCTCTATGTCCGTATCGTCGTCTTCCTCTTCTCCTGCTAGCATGGCCCCTTCGTCTTCTTTTCATTCTCATTCTTCACAAGAGTCAACTTCTATTTCCTCGCCATCATCATGTCGTTCTCCCTTACTATCCGTGCGGAGTCCTTTAGCTCTGCTTTCCCCCTCTAGCAGGCCTGCTGCCTCTCCCTCGGGAAATAGTCTCAATTCGACATCTACAGATGCCTCTTTCTTCACGTCATCATCGTCGTCGTCTTTGTTGATATCCCCAGTGGGAGCGACAGCATTAGCGAATATCGTTGGATCTCTTAAAGCTGTTCGACTGTATGAACATGACCTTCTTTCCCAGATTTGTAAGGTGCTGCAATCACATCTTTCTTTGCTACCAGCTCATATCATATGTGAACTCATGTATAATGTTGGTTGTCTCGGCTTCACCGATCCTTCATTTGCTGATGCTGTCTCAAGTTATCTCGTCCACTCAAATGTTCTTAAAGACGTAAAGACAGACTGGATCATGCAAGTCTTGATTGGGTTCACTCGCCTTGACCTTCGTGATGAAAATCTCATAGCTGCATGTATAGAAGGTCTTCTATCTTCCCCCTCTATCACTCCTACTCGAAACGACACATCAGCATCGTCTCTTCGACGAGTCTCTCAACCTACATCTCTCTCTTCTTCCTCTCCTTCTCCTTCGTCTGACAAGGGTGATGAGGACGTGTTACACGGAGATCTAAAGGCAACGTCGGTGTCGAGATATTCCGCTGAAGTTGCAGGGAGCTCAGCTGGACCAGAGGAACACCAGAGAGACGATGGAAGCCAAGCTCAGGCTCTTCCTTCTCAGTATTGTAGGGTTGAGAAAGGAGGACAGAGAGAAGGACCCATCGGGAACGAACAAAATGAAGAGGACGCCCCGAGAAGGAAGACGATGATGAAGAAAGGATCTAGTCATTATAAAGGCCATGTATCTCCTGTATCATCTTCTCTACAAGGGGCTGCAAGTATTTTGGCACGAACACAGAGGCCAGCAAGCTTATTCTATTTGTTACATGGTATTAGCTTCAATAATGTAAGATCTCTACGTCTCTTATCATCCCTTTTACCTGCATTACATAAATATGCCTCGACCGTTCCTGTAAATGTCGTTGTCCTGGGCTTCCATGATATCATAAGAATGAGTATATGGCCAGGGCCGTTACGAGGTGCTATTGTGCCGAACCTTATGAGAAACCTACATCGGTTGAGTCTAGCGACATTGGCTAGCTCATCGATGCTCTGTTGGAGTTTCTGGGGACACTTCGATGTTCCTCTTTTACTATGTCTGGTCAAGCAATTCCGATTGAGACTCTTAGAGGAATCATCATTATCGTTATCACCTTCTTCTTCTTCACTACTTGGAGAAGGAAGAAACGATTCTGGAGGTGAAGACGATGAAGACAGAAGCTCATCTATACAACATCCTTCTACAGTCCGAGACCAAGACATGAAGGAAACGATGGCATGCAGCTCTCTTTCAATCAGAGAGCCATTGGAAGAAGCTATTTCACAAAGAAAGACGTCAACAGAGAAGAAAAGCCTCTCAGTAGAGAAACTCAAGAATAGCGGAGGAGGAACGGCAAAGACGATTACGTTGGTCAAAGCATCGACACAGCTATGGTCTTCTCTCTACGGAATTGAAGTTCTATCTCTCACACCAAGAGACTTCATCTCTAGCATGGCCATTGACAAGGACTCTCGTACTTATCTCCAAGAAGGAAAGGATCATTTACGTCGAGAGAAAGCTTTTAAGAATACTTGCCAGGAGAGCTCGTGGGGGAGAGACGGTGATAATCTCACAATCCATTCGTCTTCTCTTTCTCGAGGTGGTTCTATAACTTCGGCTTCTCCTGCGGGTTTGTTGGATACTCAAGCCGTAGAGAAAAGATCTCCATCGCCGTTGTCGTATGAATGCAGTCAAGACCATTCTTTGCTTCCTCTGTCTTTGCCGTCCTCCTTCTCCTCCTCAGCGCGGCCCTCTTATTGTCGGGATGATACCAAACCTCCTCTATCTTCCTCTCCGTCCCCTGATCTAGCCACGTCAGTTTCAGCTACCTTGAGAACTTCTACTGGCGCTATTACTACTGCTACTACTATGAAAGCAAACATGCGTTCTTCTGTATCATCTACTCATCCAACTACCAGACTGTATGTCTCTGCCTTTTTATCGTCAAGATCGTCAGCGGTTCCTTCTCTTCCCTCATCCTCTCCACCAGGGATTCTTTTCTCTCCCTGGCGTACAGGATCTCTACAGGGTCTGAAGTTAGCAAAACTGCTGGAGATTCCTGAAAGCCAGTGGACACCTAAAAGCTCGTCATTTCATGAAGAAGTCCTAGCTGCCTTGTCTACGTGCGTGAGAGGAAAGCTGATTAATGAGCAAGCCGTTGGTCCTTATGGGATAGATATTGTTGTGCCTCCTAAGGCAATGGCTTGCTGGCGTGACAGGAAACATGAGGGAGAGAAGGTGATAGACGATGACGGTGGTGAAGAAAAGAAGAAGGCGAAAAAGACGAGAAGCGAACAACAGAAGAAAAGTCGAGAGAAGGATGAAAAGAAGACCAAAGAACCGAAAAAAAGAGTGAAAGTTAGTCATGCCTAAAAAGGACGAGGATGAGAAGGACGACGAGGACAATCGTACACGAGAAGGTCATCAAGAAGAGATAGTCGCTACGATATAGACATCAATAGAGACTTCTTTTCTATTCGGATGATCAGATAGCAAAATAGTAGAAACAAGCCGAGCGGCGGGCAGGTGAATAAGAAGATGAAAACACAGCTCTCTTCAGAGAAGTGTAGGCGAAGATCGTCTCCCGTCTCCCTGCGGTGATAAAGGAGAAGAATTCTTCTCTGTTCTGCTATAGATAGATAGATAGTCAACAGCGCTGCTATGTGAAGAACGGGATCGAGCAGCTTGTTTTGTGAGAGAGAGAGAGAGTGTATGCTCTCAGACGGGTGTAGGCTCGTCATCTGATTTTCGGAGTGATTCTAGTCAGCATAGGATAGTCTACCATTACCAGGTCCTGCCAGTATTCCTGGTCTCTTCTCTGCAGATGAACGATGTATTTTCCAGTGTACTCACACCGGCGATCTTGGGCAGATTTGCTGCGTGAGTGGCTCGCTATGTTTAGGGCGAGAGACTGATGCAGGTAAAAGTGGATTTCTGGCGAAGCGGAGATTGAAACAAAACTACGAAGGTTTCTCGAGATCTTTTTTTCTTAATGCTGACAATCTAGCTAAGAGCAAGGAATGCGGTCGATACTTCTTTGTCGCTGTCCTGTCCACCATATTCCCCTTCTCGAAACGGGTCCGGCGAGAGAACGAGGAAAGCGAGTTCATCGGCTTTCATTCTGCAAAGAAACAGGGGATCCTGTTGAAACAAAAAAGATCTTCCCCGGGGATGAGAAACAGCAGAACTTCAATTGAGAGAAGAAGGGAGAAGTTTCTAACATGTGACATGACGGGCGGAGTTGATGACTTCGCTAGCGAGTCGTTTTTCTTAAAGCAAGTTTTCTCCTGTCTCTGTCCCCTGGCTATTTGGCCAGGCTTCACAGAAGGATAGGGTCTGTTGAATGTCGTACGAGAGCAAACAGCAAATGATCACTCCTCGCTTGTATAGGAGGAAAAAGTGTTTTCTCCTACACCCAAGAGGTAGTCTGAATGTATGCGGAAGTAGAGTCACTTCTACACCTGAGTTGTCCGTGCTGCCGGGAGCTTTAGTCATAATACAGGACGGCAACTGCCCACATGTCATCTTTCTGGAGGATTCCACAGGAAGAGAGAGGAGTTGATTGTCTTGAATCTCCCTCTGGGTGTTTTTTTCTGTCTACTCTAGGCATCCCTGTACCTGTTTCCCCCTGATCAGAGTCGCTCATATCTGCGCTTATTTGACGAGACGTTTCTCCGGTATAAAAAGCAAACCTTGAGTTCTCCTGTCAGCCCGAGCTCAGTCAGGAAAGGTGGAAGTGCCCTCAAGTTTTCATCGTCCTCTGGTTCTTTGTCTACTTTCACGAGCGACCCTGTATGTAGACTTTCGTGTGGTATGAAGGAAG
>NW_027154291.1:0-17157 GCF_002600585.1 Cystoisospora suis
GAGAAAAGCAGCCGTGACAGATGCTGCGACCTCAGCTAGACAGCCCCATCTTTTTCCCGAGATCCAGATGAACCCACTCTCATTGCTTCCGTCCCGGCGGCGGTCAGTCCGCAGGATCGCTGGCAAAGTCAATAGCCGTCTCCTTCCTGCCAGCTGGGTGAAATCAAATACCATGCGCGCAACGTCAGATCTCTTTGGCGGAACTCGGGAAAAAACTTTGGAAATGGAGACCCACTCGGAGAGTCTCAGCGGAGACGTCCGGACTGACCACATCACAGCAGGGGCTGCTCGGGTGCGGGAGAGGGGGGGGGCGGCGTTCGGGGGTAAAACCGGAGAACGGCATTTCGGAGTAGCACCGGTGGGCCGCAGTGCCCCAGCCCGGTCCCCCTGGCACGGCCCGGTGAGTTCGGGGTTCTTTCCCCCTTGAGAGAATACAGCGGTGACTCCGAAGACGTCTAGGAGACAATGGCTCCGGCGCCACCAGGAGATCTAATGCACAAAAACCTGCATAAAGGACAGAAACAGAACATCACAAGTGGCGTTTGTGTTATAAAGCTAACTTCTCAAAGTCCCTTTTGAGCTCCCAAGACAGTGCCCTTGAATCCAAGACTACGTATGACAGTGATTTTGCGAGTGAGACGTCTTCTACAGAGTTCTCGAGGACTGACGGGTCTCCCCAGGTGGAGAAAGAAGCGCTTCGCGAACATGTAAGTGAAGAGGTGCCGGCGGTCTGACTCTCAGGAATATCCCTGTCTCCCACTAGTCCCCTGCTGCGGAATCATCACTACATACGGAAGAGAGGCTGCAAGGCCCAGCCCGGAAGCGAGCGCTGCTCACACCTAGTTGAAAGCCTTTGAGTGAGTCAGAGAAATGAAAGAGGCGAGTCCCAGCGGTTCCATTGTATTCAGCCGGGACTGTACCGCCCGGTCACCAGTCACATATTTGGTTTTCCTCAGTCATGCCGAGGCCAACACAGCAGGGGAGCCGCAGCTGCTCGTACGCGAAAAGCAGGCGTTAAGCTCTGAACTCCTTGAAGAACACATCCATTTCACATGAGCGAGACCTACAGACACCGACAATGAAAAACAACTACAGAGATGTACATATATTCGCTGTATGGGTCTGATCAAAGCTTGAATTCGGAAGGAGCATAAACTCCATAACCATCTTACCGGAGGAAGTAGATCACCGAGAGAAAGGCCAGAAAGAGACTTTCTCGTTAAAAAAAAGGGAGAAAAAAAAGGAACAAAATCGTTTTTTTTTCCTGCATTGTGAGATGTGTATGTCCATATACAAATGCATGCATACGCAGGGTGTTGTGCACGTGTGCATCGATACATGTGTGCATCACATTCACCAATATGCACATACAAACTGTAAATACTAACTCGTGGTTTGCCCGTCACAGGCTGGTACGCCTGCCTTGAACCGTACCGATGTCCAGTCTCCCAGTCTACTTCAGCCAGTCTCTATAGCAGGACTGACAAGGCGTTCTTGAGCGAAGATGATGAGAATTTCAGGAAAAGAGAAGTCCCCTTCTTCTTACTCTCGACAAGAAAGACACAACTGACTTAGAAGAAGCTGGATTGCTCCTGTATGTGCAGTGATTTCAGATACTCTCACGAGGGTTCCGAAACGACGACTCAGCACCGTAAAGAGGGAGGACTGCCACAAGTCTGTTGGGGACAAAAACACTGGAAACGAAGACGCAAGATACCACAAGGGTCCCAGCTGTAGGACTATGAGAGAAAGAAGGGAACGACAGGGCATTTGAGAGAAGACGAGTGTGTGCCTCTCTCTGGGTGGGGAGAAGCTGAAGTAGCAAATGAAAAGGGAGAACAAGATGATACTCTCCCAGGAAAGAGAAAGAAGGAAAGGAACACTGTCTATGTGAGAGTGATTTGAAGTACGACACAGGAAGGTTGATAAAGAGAAGTCGACAAAACGATGAAGCACCTCATTATTCTTATTACACAAAGAAACCACACAAAACGACAAGCAAAAGAATAAGAGCAACAGAGAGAAAGAAAGAAAATTGACTCAGAGACGAAGAAAAAAGGCAGCAGACAATATCAGTGCCTTCTGTTTTACAAAGATGTCTCCACAGTTCTGATGAACCCTCTCGTGAACCAGAGCCTCTTCTCGTCACCTTCTCTTTGTCTTTTCCATTTCATGCCCTCAGGCCTATCCACCTGTTGCTCTTCTTTCGCCCTTCTTCTCCCTCCCTTCCTCCCTCCATGTTCTCCTCCTCTCTCACCCTTTCCTCCTTCCCCCTCCTCTATCTGTTCCTGAGCCTGCGACAGCATACGATTCTCAGACCCGACTCACACTATCTGATAGTAATTGTAGTAAGAAACCACGCCTTTGCCTTCACTGCCTCGTGATCCGGTTCTCTTTTCTATGAAGGGAGGGAGATGATTCAGAAGCTTCCGTCTCGTTGAGAGAACTTTGTCCACCCGCACATTATAGAAGATGTCTGTCCTTGCTAACCGATTAGCATTTGACTTAGCCTTTTTCTCACTAGTAGTCACACTCTCCTTCGCATCCCCATTGCGGTGTGTCTTGTCGAGCTTCCTTTTCACATCATCTTCGGTCTCCGTTGTCTCACCTTCTTGACCGTCCTCGCTTCTGTCCTTTGTCAACCCTCCTTCACCTTGACCGTCTTGCTGGGTGTGAGAGACGAGGGCGGGAGAAGAAGGAGGGGAGTGAACAAGAGTAGGCACTGCCAGGGAATGCTGGGCTACTGAAAGGCCAGAGAGAGCGTAACACGTATGATAGAGATCAGCTCGCCTAAGATACACAAGTGAGGAACAAACGACCACAAAAACCGACGAGGTGTATGTGAATGCCGCGTGTCCCTACGGAGGGAATTTCTGATCATGTGAGTGCCTCGCTTCTACTGCTGGGAGGAACAACACGGACGAAGGAAATCGAGAAAGGAAAAAAGAAAGAAAGCTTACTTTCCAGGTTTATCTCGTAAGCCTCCACGTGGATCTTGGCAACAGCCGAGAATATAATACTGAAGATGATCGCCTGATACCCACAGATTCTTCATACTTTCATAATACCATGTTCGACCAGCTTGGCGAAAAGCTTCAGCAAGCAAAGCAAATATACCTCCCTGTTGGAGAAAAGAACAAACACCAGAGCATACGAGGCGTACACATACTGCAGATGAAAGAAGGGCGGGCATTCATGGCGAAGAGACGATCTACGGAGAGAAGACCTAATCTTCACGACAGATCTGCGAGACTAGTCATATAGTAAGTATATGTGCATGCATATGCATACATGCATTGAAAGACATAACCTGATTCATCTCTGTTTATGTCTAGAGATACACTACAGCCACGAACTGAGACGACATGACAGCACATAGACAGACATATGCACATAGGTACAAAAGTCTGTTCGCTTGCATACACATATATTATCGAACGAAGAGTACCTTGGAGAGTGCACTGAACGCTTTGGTTTGAGAGACAGTAACTTCACGAAGGAGAGAAGATCTCCGTCAGCAGCAAGGCACGCCGTACAGTTTGCACCGGCACATCTTTTTTTGACGCTCCCGAGAGACCCGGGAAGGTTTCATGCAGGAACATTCTATCTCCATCTAGTATCCTCAGGCCAACGAGCACCCTCCCCCCCCTGTTAGGCAATGAATGGCGTGACAAGTGAAGTAGACGAGCAAAGCACAACGGGCAGATGCAGTTGACTGACTCGAAAACTTCATTAGTGACTTCGAATACAGATGGAAAGAGGGCCGAGAGCTTCTATGTGATACAGCTCAGGAGAAAGGCGCAGAAGATATGAGGACTGGGAGACTGGCTGCTGGTAACAGCAACGATACAATAGAGAAAAAGAGAGAAAAGAGAAGAAGATGCTTAGGAACGAACTGTTTGAAGACGTTCTTAACCGCTGTGGTTTGATGTTGATAAGCTCAAGTCCAGGAAAGAAGAGAGACACGAGAACTGGAGATGAAGACAGGCCATCGGTGTGCTACCGAAGTAACAAGAAAGACCGAGAAATACCGTTACACCCGGACAGGAGTGAAAACAGATGCACTTTCAACTACATGAATACGTATTACCCGAGTGTATACACGGGTGACGTACTTGCCAGAAAGAATAGCAGGCATCAACAAGCTTATGAGTACGGCCTTGAAATCCGCCCTCGAAACCCATCTGTCTATGAACAGCCCAATGAAGAAGCCGATCTAAATCTAAAACGACGTGGGCTTTATTCAAGATCAACAAGGCCGCCAAACCTAAGAGAAAACGAAGAGAGAAGAAAAAAGAAAGAATAGCATCCTGATAAGAAAAAAAGACAGGGACGAGAGATGATAATACGAAAGCTTCGTTAGCCAAATAAATACTGACACGGGCGCGAAGATAGGTAACTACAGGTGTACCGTAGTCACTCATCGGGGCTGTCTGTCTATCAAGAGAGAAAGGGAAAGAAATTTTTGAATACAAGCCAATCAAGCAAATCCTGAACTGAAGATTTGTCTGACCCAAGATAAGCTGTTTGTTCAAACTAGGTAGAGACAGAAAGAAAAAAAAAGTTGTAGAAGGTGATGGAGACAGGTACAACCTCGGATAGACTGGGACGAAAGCAAAGACATGTTGAGTTTATATAGACTCTCGGGAGGTACAGCTTCAAGGACGACATTGTGACAGAGACAAAGAAGAATGTGTACAGATCCATACAGCCTATCGCCATACTTCAGCACATGGTACAAGTGCCGCTCCTTTTATAGTTGTCAATCTGGTGCCTGTACATAGGTAAAACCTAACGATATCGTCTATACATTTCTACAGATACACTTACCGCAGTATGTATATCCACCATGAGCTTCAAGATGTGGCTCCCCTCCCAAGCCTCCCTCCTCTGTTTGACAAGAGGCGACGTATTCCGCCACGCCTTCAGCGATCTCATCCGTTAGCATGTGAAGCATGGACGCTGTGGCTATAGCGCAATAGGTGCCTCTATAAACAAAACCAGGGGTGCACGCAAAATACCAATCCATACACAAATAGAAGTTGGGAACGAAAGTATTGGTCATCATTTGATCGAGAGAAGTCCTTTTGTGCTTCTTTTCTATGGGGAAAAACTCAAGCAAAAATGCCGTACAAAGAAAGCCGTGACGCTCCTGGAGATACGACAAGAACGTAGTGGCGTCAGGTGCTCTCATAACGGAGGCAAAACACCGAAACCGAGAAAGAGGAAAGGAGACAGAAACGCCACGAAAGGTTGTTTCTTCTTGTAGTGAAATAAGCAAAACAAAAGACTCATGTAAAGGGAAAACCCTGTAGTACGCGAGAACCGAGGCTTCCACACATAAATGTCTTGGATGACGTCAGGCGAGCATTTCAAGTTCCTACACGTGAAGATACTTGGGGTATGCGCAACAAGACCACAGAGTCTCTTTCCCCACTATTCTACCTTCCTCTCCCTCTCGTGGCAGCTACCTACCGGACATCCACCTCTCCATCGACATGCATGCAGAAACCTCCATCAGGATTCTTCACTTGAAGAAACCAGTCATACAAGCCCTGTCTGGGATCTTCTCCGTGCTCTTCCTGCTCGTCTCCGTCTCCTTCTCGAGCACCATCTGACTCGTGATTCTTGTCCGGTTCAGTGCAAAAGTCCCCAATCATGTCTCCCGGACAACCGCCTGTATCGTCATGTCTCTTCCTTCCCTTGGACATGCTCGAAGACAGCCACTTATCCACAGCATCGAGAACCAACAGACTCGCTGTCGCCGCGTATGTCGGCGCTAGATGAGCCTGCTGACGGGGACCCCCCCCCCATCCTCCTACTCCAGTTGAAGAGTCCCACGAGGAATCGAGAAAGCGAAGAACCCTGGGATGAGCAAACAGAGACAAGCGTCACCTGTATCACGTGCTTACAAAGAGCGGAGTAAACAAGGACACTAGATTTGGAGTTAACCGAAGAACTCACGGGATCGACTTTGACTGAAGGGGAGGTAGATACGCCCTCTACGAAAACGAACTGAAAGAATGAGGACACGGCAAGACGGAAACGTAACATATCCAAGAAAAACTTCTCCTTTTTGTATATGAAAGCGATGTCTGTGGATGTACGAGATGGCCACAAACGGACGAATAGATCTACGTACATTCCAAGATGAACAAAACAGGAACATACGCAGCTGGTCCCAGAGACTTCAAAAAGCTTCGGCCGAGACAGTTGCGGCTCATCCTTAAAGAAGGTGGAGCTATTCTATCACGGCTGTGAGGTGTAAACAGGAGAAAAAGAGAATAAACTGTTACTGTTATTGAAGGTGATGAAGAGGGATGCTTTGCATGCACCATGGTACCTCGCGCAGTAAGCCTGAGGATCGAAGGCATCAAGGAGATCTAAGGAATGAATCGTCCAGAAGACTAGCCAGCATCTTGAAGCATCCAGTTCCATCATAGATTTATCTAAAGGCCTTCTGAGATGACGCATGCAGTAGGCTATGTGAGATTCTCGTTGCAACTGCAGACGAGCCACATCTTTACTGAAGAAAGATTGCTGTTGTTCAGCCCGCTCTTTCTCGTCTCCGGAGCCATCCGTTCGGACGTCGACGGGGTCGTCAGACCATAGTTGAGACGAAGAAAAACGAGACGAATAAGAAGGAAGAGAAGATGAGGGAAAAGAAGAAAAGAAGTCACGAAACGACGAGCGATAACAAGCAAGACAGGCCTCTTCGGTGTCGTGTTGATCCAGCTGTGTCTCTGTCACTAGACGGGCTGAGCTTGGAAGTAAATATTGAAAATACAAAGGAGACGGAGGAGATGAGAAAGTGGACGTCACAGATGTAGCCGAGCTGGAACCAGCGTGAGGAGAAGATGACGTATGAGAGAAATGGGGTGGGAAGGGAGTTGTAGATGATGGTGATTCCGGACTAACCGTTGAACAGCGAGGACCGATTGTCGCCTCGACACGGGAAGAAAGACAGGAGGCGTCGGACGAGAACGGAGAGCCGTCCGGATGCTTCGTTCGCGCCGGAGAAGCCATTTCTTCTTCTCAAAAGTAGGTAGGACTCAACACAAGGGAGAACGGAGATGGCGACACACGCTCGTTGCTTCAGCCCGTGTGTGGCGTGTCGCTCTCTCTTTGAGTACCCATGATATCACATGCTCTTACAGTACAAATCTCGTAGCCGCGCCGGTGGTGTAAAATTTTTGCTCGACGGCTGTCCTCAGAATGGAGAAAAGGCACAAGGTTGGAGAGAGTGGCGCCCGAGCCCCCTTTCCAGTGAACGCAAAGTAGTCGACACGCCGGTGAGGTAGAAAAAGACAGACTGGGCTCAGCGACCAGCATATCTAGTGGGCCACTGGACAGTAGTACTCACGCGCACGTCCCTCTTGGTGAACGATGTCCTGTGTGCAAGAAAACAGCCGGATGGCGGCTACGGTAAGAAGGATATTGACGAACAGCCCCTGAGTACCATAAGACGAACGAACTAAAAACACGGACGGGAAGGCCAGAAGATTTGAGAGAACAAAACGCTTTCTGGCGACACTGAAGTCAGAACTCCCCAAAACAAACTGAAGAGATCCTACTGGCCTGCATGCAACATGTGCATGCGTGCCCTTGCGGTGTCTCCTGAGCGACATGGAAAGACTTCCGGCACAGCGCGTGAAGTCGGTGCATCCTCAGCCACGAGGGGCCGTCATGGCTCTACAGGGCTCAGAGGCGAATATCGGAACAGTCGACTCGAGAAAAAAGAAAAGCCATACTAGAAAGGGAAAGAGGAAAAGAAAGGACAGAAAAGATGACTAGGGAGGAGATGAAGGATGAGCAGGAGGGAGAGAGCTGGGTTGCCTCTGTTTACAGCATCCGAGTCACTGTGCAATAGTACACACTGCTCATCAGTTCTCCGTATGGCGGGACTTCCGAACCACATAGAATGGACCGGCTACCTTGTTCGTCCCATCGAGCAACTGCTCTGTCCGTCGCGAAGCCAGGAATGTCAACGACAAAGAGAAGGGGGGGAGTCGTGAAAGCATACGTCGCCCAACACCGATGAGTAACTCGACCAGCGACGCCTGAGCTGGTTTCGATGGCCGAGTTACTCACCGCAGTTGGGTGACGTACGCTTTCACGACTCCCCGTTCTTCTGTTTGCCGGCGCGTCCCTTGTTACTACCCCTTGTAGCCTGTGCTACACGATGGAAGCTATCCTGGACCCCGATCGAGAATACGCCCGCGGGGCGTATCACGCCCCTACACATGGATCATGACAGCTCAATGCTCGTCATATGGCTCCGCGCAGTCGCTGGGTGTGTTGTTTTGCCCTGTGGGCCGCCGGCGGCTATAGAGTTCCTTCGTGGTAACTCAATCTGTTCAGTTTAACAAGGTAAAAGGAGGGGAGTTCGAGTACCTCTTATCCGTGTGTTTTTGCGCGCTAGTCCCTCTCGGGAAAGAAAAGAAGAGGGTACTAAAACAATACACGATTGTGGTTGAAGGGAGAGTTCTTTGCAACCCTTCCAGTCTTACAGATCAGTCCCTAAAGTTCAGGTGAAGTGTTTGTTGCTACAAAGTTCTTATTCGAACTGCAAGTGGTCTAGATAACTGAGATACACAGTATTGTAGGAATAGAATTTAGTACTAGCCCTGCAAAGTGTGGTAAAGCGTTGATATGTAGGAGCGGTCGATGGCTGGGCTAAGCAGTCAACTAGCCAACCCGGAAGCACCGACCAGATAAGCGAGCAAAGAAAGAGGCGTGGGGGAAGTGGGACTCAACGCGGGAACAGAACGTTCGGAAAACAGAGACGAGATTTGTTGTACGCGAAGAATGCAATGTTCTCTTGAGTGAAGAAACGTAGAACGGCTTTAGCGGAAGAGGACCAGAGTGTGCGGAATGAAAGATGATGTGGTGGGTTTACCCGTGTGCGATAAGCGCTGGAGAGATGGGTCCCAGTCGACTTACGGAACAGCCGGTGAGCTCGAATCCGAGAACTGCAAAAGCGTCCGATTATGGTGAGTCAAGCTTCGATCCCTCTTGAGTGTGAATGATTTTCCAGACCATTCCCTTGATTCTCAGGCCCCTCCGGAGCTGGCTCCAGTGTGAGAATCAGAGGTGGGAAGGCCTTGCCCTCTTTTTGTTAAGGAGTAAGAGTTGAGCGTGAAATCTTTTCCTGTCTCGGGAGAAAAGCTGTTCTGGGAGCGTCTGAGTTTAGAGTAAGCTTCTGTCCCAGCTTCGTCAGTTCGGTTTGAGAAGGATTCTTGTAACCCCAAAAGAATCTCTCTTAGGCCTTAGAATCATTTTTGAGTCAACTGCACTGATGACGTGAGCTCTCATGTTCCACTAAGGCTACTAGGGGGGGGCGGAGGGACGTGATCCTTCAGCCTGGGTCGGCCAGGACATTGTCGGTTCGGCCGAACCTTTGGTGGTATGCTTACCCGACCAAATTCGGTGGGAGTCGATAAGAAGGAACTCTCCTTGAGTCCAAGATTCCCAGAACCGCGATGCCTGACGCCCTCTGAGACCTGTGAGCCACCCCATGTGGCACCGCAGCCTCCGGAAAGGATTGTTAGAACAGGGGTCTTGTTGAACCGAGCGAGTCGGAACGGGCCTCGGACGCTCTGGTTTTGAAGCCAGGAAGAGGCCGCTTGTGTATCAATTTTGTGTACTGAGCAAGGTGACCAGTGTTCCCGTCTGTCTTTTGCCGCGAATCCAACACGGGTTTGACGTCGTCCAGGCAGGAATTGGTCTAACGGGTACTAGCAAGTGAGCGGGCTGAGCGCAAGTTCCTGGCCTGACAGCTGGCGGCCTATAAGAACGGGAGAGAGTATCTTCTGGCGCCGCAGGTGGGCCCGCACACCACAACGAATGATGGATCGCCTTCCTGCGGACATCAGTTGAGTCTGCGACATTGCATCTCTTGATTACGTGAACAGATCCAGTCATTCTGTTAGGGAGCACATGGCTCAGTCGGAGACGATATTCCATCATGCTCAAGAGCGCAACCTGCATGTGCACACTCCGAGTAACCTCCAGCTGTGTGGCAGAATTCTCCAGTAAGTGGCTGCTCTGCGGATTCCTGAGCCCGCCTGTGCGTTGCTCCCTGAGTAGCCACAGCCCCTTTCATACTTCTACCACCGATCGTCATTTCTTTGCCTTCTCACTAGCTTTGTCGTGCTTCCCTTCTAAAACCGCCCATGCTCCTGGTTGTCTTCGCGCCGCCAGCTCAGCTTCCAAGGTGTGGTCTTGCGGTCTGCTAACCGTTTCGGTTGGTACGGACGACGAGATCCTACCCTTGCGGTGAGATGGCGCTTCGTGAGCTCGGCCATGGCCGCCGGGGCGAGCGGGGCTCGTGACAGGAGGAGTGTAGGTAGCGGTGCTCGTCACAGGAGAAGCGTCGGGAGCGGTGCCCGTGACTATGAATGTCTTCTACAAAGAGCTAACCGGCCTTTCTTTTGGGCAGAATCTAGTCGGCATTCGAGCCACTATACACGACCAGAACACCACACATGACCATATCAACTGGACGGAGTAAGCTGCGTTCAGGAGCCCAACAACTAAAGCAACACAGAAAAAGACAGAGGCGCGCGCCAATCCTGCATGCGGAGGTCCGTACGCTAACAAAGCAGACCAGCAGCAACGGAACGGGTAGAGAGCCCCGCTGCACCGTAGGGCAAAAGAGTAGAGTCTTGACAGCACAGAGGTCGGAATTGGGGGACCGTGCCTGACGGGCTTCTAAAGTGGGGGCCTAGCGCGGCGACGGAAGTAACCTCAAGGCAGGTTGCAGGTAGCAGAGAAAAACGAAGTCGGAGTAAAACCTTCTCCTCGGGATGACATGAACCAATTGTGCGACCCCTCCCTTCGCTTCGTTCCCAGTCCGTGCCAGCACGTACCCAGTTTAGGGTTTTGGGAGCGATTGAAGTTCTGATGTAAACTAAACCCCAAACTTTGACATTTGTGCAGGAGTTACCTTGCAATGGTTTCCGTTTACGTTCCTCCGAAGAGAGAGGGAAAGGGCCTCATACAAAGGATCAATTCCCACTTCCAGAGCTAGAACATATACGTTTCTCACTTGTGCGCATTCCAAGTGACTAGCAGCCCCACCCCGCATCATAAGCTGTTGTTCTTGGCCTCGGTATCAGTAGGCGTCCGGCCAAGTTCACACCAGATTGCTCTTTGTCCGACTATCATAGAGCAATGTCGGTGTGGGTCTAAGAGAGACCAAGTGGTATCAGTTTACCGTAGACTGACAGGAGGACGGACTCGGGTCGTCCTGCGCGGGGTGACGTCGCTTAGAGCAAGTCCCGCGGGTGTGTTTGGCTGAAAGTGTCGCGCGCCATGTCCTTCGTGAAGGTTCGTTGAACGCCAGGCGCAGGGGCTAAAAACGTTCTTTTCTTGCAAAGAAACAAACAGCTGGAACTCAGGGGAGTCCCGCGTTCTCTTCCACGCTAACAGATACACTCTAGCCAGGCGATTTTTCAGGGCCTGCAAAAGAGAGATTCGGAATTCGGGCGGACCTCAGCGGCGGCTTACAGCTGACCGCCAAGCGGTGCCATTAGGATTTCGCCTTGGCACTCTGGGACCTGTCGGCCAGGTTCTGCTGCCCAGACGTTGCACCCCCAAGATCGGCGCAAAGAATAGGGCATTCAACTTACTCGCGTGCCCAATGACGGATGCTTCCAAAGTGCAAAAGCTGCAGCCCAGTGGTGCTACCGAGGCCTGTGGTCACTCTACCCCCCAACCAGGTAACAAGGTGTCGAACAGATCATAGGACCGGTGCTGCCGTCACTAAACTCGAACTGCCGGTGGGCTGGTCGACGGGAAAGCCTGTTTCGCAGACGACAGCAGGTCCATGCCAATCTGCCAGCTCCGGTGACCCAAGTATCCACGCGTGGTTTGATTCGGCAGTTCCCTCACGGATTCGGTGGCTTAAGGAGGTCTGCCCTGTTCTTCGGAAGCAATAGCAGTTAGCCCACACATGTTAGAACAGGCACAAGACACGTCTACGACTAGGCGGCCGGTCCCTGGTACCGGCTAGCCAAGATCAGAGATCGTTGTGTGTTCAGCTGGTGTTCCCGTGTCCCTACGGAAAACGTCGCGCCATCCGGACCTGCAGCTGCCGATCAGGACACGAACCCCGGTAGCAGTAGAGCACGCCTTTGAATAGCTTACTTGGCCGACTTGAAGGACACTTCCGGGCTCAGTTTCTCGCCGCGCGCGCTCGCGCGTCTACCGTGCTCACACCGCCATACGAGTACGGGTGACTGTCTATCCAGGCCCCTACTCCGTTTTCTCCGATCGCCCCGACCACGTTGTTCCTTTTTGCATGTGCCCTTCTCGCCAAGAAAAACTGCACAAAGCCTAGTCCTTGTGTAGGGATCTGCGCTCACGGCCGGAGTTCCCGTCTCGCGTGCGCTTCACTTGATGAACCGAGATTGTCCCAGGGAATACTTGCCTGGGTGAGCTGGCCTTCTACGTGGTCATGCAGTCCTGACCCTACGCTCCACTCTGGCATCCCTTTTGCTTTTTTCTGGTCAAGACACCTCTCCCCTCATTAGTGTCTTGAGCACCTGTGGTTTCGATTGACTGACGAGGACAGTCCTGCAGCCAACACGAAAATGCCAAGTGCTACCGAACAGTCGCCTAGTTTCGTGCCGTGACTGATGCTCCGTTCAGGAGTCGCTACATTAGGAGTCGATAAGCCTGCCTGATGTCGGTGGCGCGATGAGTCACCTTACAAGTCAACGAGAAGCTGCTGGTTCCATGCATGCCCGTGACTGGGCCTCATTTCCGTCACGGCGGCCGAGGCCTTCAGAGTTTCCGTCTGTGTTGCTTCGTTGTTTGCGGCTATCGGGCGACCCGGTAGCACGACACCCCCAAATGAAGAAGCGTATTGTCCGGTCAAGGAGGTGGGGACACATATGATGACCGACACGCAGCCGGAATACAGGCAGCCTCAGGGCGCTTGGGTTGGGATCTTGCCCGGCGATGAGTTGTCCACCAGAAGCAGCACAGGCGTCGGTATTGACTATGCTGAGGATCGAGGTGAGCCTACGATTGGTCAGACCTAGCAGCTGTCACTCGCGAGTCTATTCAAGTCGCTTAGGGTTAGGGGGGAGTAGAGGCCCTTAGAGTACGTTGTCCGGCTCAGTTAGCCCGACGGAGAGCCGTCAGTTTTCTTTGTAAAAGTCTCACTGCTGACTGCAGTCGTTTCAAACACGGTGCTTCCTCCCAGCTGTTTGGTGCAAAACTTCAGCTCCAGGTGTTTTCCAAGAGGTTTTTCCCCAGTGGTCTGCCGAAGGATACCTGCAGGGAATGCCCTCACACGCGATACTTCCATCCACTCACGGTGAACAGCCAGGGGTGGGCTCAATGCTGGAGCGCGGTCACGGCACACATCACGGGTCCGACGAAAAGATTCTTGGAGGGGTAAAAGCAAGCACTAGAATTCGCCGGAAGAGACCTCAGAGAGCTGGCAGAACTCCAGACGCTGCTGGCCCAAACAGCGTTCCCGCCGGAAGAAAGACAGGTAATAGCAGCCATCGGGGGGCAAAAAGAGGTTCCAACTGCGTGTCATGATCCGAGAGACGTTGCCGGGGAACCCGGTCGCAGGAGGATGGGCTGCTCTCCGGGGTCACAGGACCGCTTCCCAGGCAGCCACGGTTTCTCAACGCTGCTGATCTGCCTGTTGGCCCGCGCTTGGATAGTCGCCCCGTCCGGTTCTATGCGTTCACACAGCCCCTTCAAAGGCGTAGACTCATATTCAACGTTAACGCAGGACTGAGAGATAGACCAGCGGCTGCACTCTGTTTTCCTCTTTGAGTGTTTGGGCCTCGTTCCATGCTAAAATAGATACCAGACCTTTGTTGAGTTTTGCCCAAGCGGTCACCTGTGTCCCGGTCTCCACGAGTGGGTACCTGTTGAGACCGTTGAGCGGTGGGACCGCCAGCGGGGCTGAGACGTACTGTAAACACATTGACATGCAGTTGCCTTTGCTGTGTCTCGTTCAGCCAGGCGAAAACGGCCCGCGAAAGGCGGGCGAAATAACGGAGGAAAAAAGACGACAGGCTGGTTGCCTGAGGAGGACCTGCTTTTGTTGCAGCTCCACGAGAAGCTTGTACGTTCTCTAGCCCGCAGGTAGCCTGCACTGACTTACGTCAACTCACAGATGCTCGCTTCGCTAGCACTTCCCGAGACTGAGTGAGAGGAGCCTGTAAGCAGATGCACTTGGGAGAAGGCGTGAACGGCAGGAGTGTTTGTCCCTCCAACCGATACTATGTAAGTACGTACATGTCACAGGGACGGGCTGGACCCCACCAGGATGTTCATTTTCGTGCCTGAAATGGTCACCCCACACGTGAACCCGAATGCACAGGCAACAGAGGTCAGACCCGGTCCCGTTGTTGCTTTCCAGTGGTCCTCTTCTTGTCCACGCTGCAGCCGCTCAGAAGGTCTCGCACACTGTTGACCCCTGATGTTGGTTTTTCCTTCTAGGGACGGAGGTGGTCGTCAATCTCGGAGAACATTTCTGGCCGGACCCCGTGTGCTGTACGGCGCCGGATTTTTTGGCTCAACGATGCAACTAACAAGACAAACAGTTCTGTTACCAAAAAACGAGTGCCCAAGAACGCCGGCACTGGCCACCTCGCTGACGAGTGTCGCTCTCTCAACGATGCCTCGGTATGCCACCCATCGAGTCTGCAAGGCCCCAGCAAAGAGGACAACAGAGGCGGCGCCGATGACGCTGTAAGGGTGAAAGAGAAGCGCGCACCAGCTACCGGAGCTACTATTCCACAGGCTGCAGCATTACGCTTCGGGACAGCACGTGACGTGACCAACAGTATTGTGTGCGACGGCAAGGTATCAGCCGCACACACAACGGAGCAGACGAAACCCTTAGGTGATGGGGTGCAGCAGCTTGGAGACCCGTCCTGCAATGCTTTTTCTATTCATGACGGGCTGGTGTCTTTTTATCACCGAGATAACCGCGTAACCGGCGAGATACGCCAGGCAGATGCTTCAGCTTGGGTACAGCCAGGAGGCATCGGGCTCCGGTCACCTTCGGTGGACTACGCGTTTCAGACTCTCCCACTGAACGAGACTGGCTTACGCACCCAGCTATCCCGGTCAAGCGAGCCGGTCGCCGGACAAGAGAAATGGAGTAATTGCCGCGAAGACTTTCGTGAAAGCCACGAGCTCCCCGGGCAGCAGGCACCCCCCACCGATTTCAATTGCACACTTGGAAGCGCTCCACAGATTCAAACACCTCCAACCGAAACCAGCTCATGCCCCTTGCTTTCGACGGACCACTCGCGGTGTTCCTCCTCTCCGTCACCTCTCGATACGCCACCACATTCAGACGAACAGCAGCACGAACTCACCCCCTCGTTGCTCCCGGATCAACAAAAGTACGCGCTGGACCCTGCACAGCTTTACTTGATCGATCTGGAAGTGTCTAGCTTGGAGCACGAGCTGCTGTCTCCGGTAGCCCGGTCTGTGTTGCAGTACCAACAGTTCCGCCTCGCAATGGACTCAGCCCAAGTCTTCCTCATCGACCAGCACGTATCCGGCGTTGCTGATGAGTTCACGTTGTCTATGCTTGGCCCTCCCCGCCCTCTTCACTGTGCTGGGACCGCCCCCACTCAGCATACCACCGGACTGTGCAGCAGGCCCGATCTGACACTCTTCCAGGAAGGTTTCGAGAGCTACCAAACCCCTGGGTTGCTAGCTGGTTTGACAGAACAGGAGCAAAAGCAGGCTGAATTTGCTAGTGAAAGTTTCGGTACCGCCCCGCCGCGTCGCTCCGAGATGTCCGAATTCCCCCTGCTTCATCAGTTCGAGGAGACCCACAGATCTCAAGGGCACCATGAAAGTGACTCCAACTCGTGACCTGCAGCCGCCGTCCTCGTCCAAGGAGAACGACCAGCACAGGAAGTGTCGACACTCTTTTCTTTCGCACCTTGGGAAAACTGCGCCACTTCCCGGCCACTCCTTTCATGATCTGCTCGCGCGATCACCTGTGAAGTGGTACAAACCTAACTTCCCTTTGTGATTCGGTGCCCCTACATGTCGGACGTGAGCCGCTGCAGCAACCAATCAAGTTCCCGCCCTAGTCGCTGGGTCGCTCACCATTGCTCGGTGCAGAGGCGTAAGCAACTGCTTCGACAGCAGCTGTGGCCCGTGCTGTTCCATAACACGAGAAACACAGGACCATGCTGTGCGGCTAACCTGCCGTGTCTGTTCAGTCCTCCGTGCGAAAGTTTTCCGCACCCGCGGTATCGTGATTCCTTAAAACCGCCGACACGGACAGGCTCTCTTGCTTGTGCTCGGCCGACGTGCCTCTGCCTTCTGTGATCTCGTCGTGGCTGTAGGAAACACTGGAGGAGACTTGAATTTTCGCAGCTGTCAAACCTAATTATCGTCTCTACCGCGCCACCTACGCGTGAGACCCTTGTTGTCCAGTTGATGACGGGAAGCCCCAGCCATGATTTTGGCCGGGGTTTCCATCGCTTACGGCAATGACGGTTCGCATTATTGGTCGCTCGTGTTCACACAGAACCACATGGACGCGGTACGTTTTTACCGGACAAAATTCTCCGGGAACCTGATTTGAATACATCCGGAACAATGAACTACTCTACGCTGTGAAGCGTGGACACTGTACTAACCCAGACCAAGCACACCGAAGGAGCTGCTGCAATAAACATGCTTGCTCTCTCCCTATCTTCACTCTGTGGCACTAGAAAAACCTGTTCCCTTTTTGCACAGTATGGCGTGTTGAGGCCTGCATACCGATTACAAAAAGCCACAAATCTTAGGAAGAGCGCAACGTTCGGCACACTACTACCACGAATAACTTCTTAAACGAGCACGAACCATACACCCAAAGCGGTGCTTGCCGTGGTAACAAAAAGGCATCACTCTCAGGCGCCGCCGACCGCACAACGATTACGCCTCGCGACTGTGCCTATTCGACTAGTAAGTGCGCACCCTCACTCTAACTACAATCAAAGGCACCGCTCGTAATGGGCCGGACATCTTTAATGGGGTTGCCCCATGTATGCTAACCCACAGCTTCCACGACCACACTGGTCCACAGGAGCGGTGCCTGTCCGTAAAACGACGGCCTGAGGACAGTCAAAACGTAGACCACACGGCGGTGCCTTTGATTGTAGTTAG
>NW_027154291.1:17242-53558 GCF_002600585.1 Cystoisospora suis
CTTCAGCCCTTCCTCGGCGCACTCCCATCACCAAACCACCCCTGCAGCGGAGTGCACAACCTGCTCCTTCAATTTTGAAGCCTTCTGTCACCCCTTGCTGCGCCTGAGCTACGGACACGGGCAGAGTATGGACTGGGCCGCCAACTTGAAGAAAAAAGGGACGACGGTAACAAGTTACCCAGCTGATTTGCCGCCGACCAGCGCCGCGAAGAAGCATCCAGAGGCCTTTTTTTCCCGCTCTGCCTCCAAGTTGTATTTCCGTGCCAACCCGCACGTTCCTTGGGGAGTTGCCCTTGTTGCTCCCCCACGTAGTGTATTCGCGACAATAGAAACTCAGGGCTGCTCGCGCGCGTGCCCTGTAGTGTTGTCTGTGTCAACACGCACAATGGCAATCGTTACGTCAAATAACCTTGCTCTGAGCCACCCTTGGCTCCTGATATCCTCCCACCACGAAGTAAGGGCGGGGCACGGGTGAAGTGATGGCAAGCACGCCCCTCAGCGGCCCACCGCCAGCGCCTTGGACCGACACGGGACCGATTCACGCTTACGCCGATCCGACTGAAGGAGTTCTTAACCTTTCAACTGTACGAGGCCCCGCAACGACGCACAGACACAACCAGAAAGAAGGACAAGATAGGCAGGGCTACCAACCCGTCCAGAGAAAACCAGTAAGCGACTCTCCTCGTTGTTGCTTGTTCTCGGAAAAAAACTGCTCGACTGTAAGACTGGAAACTCGGCGACATCAAGATGACCGGAGACACAGCAGTAACATGTCGGTGGTCTGGGAGAGAGCTGGGAGGCTTGATCACGATGCGCCCGCTCCCGCCGTACCACACCCGGTGACACCCGTAGACCTCCCGCTCGATCGACGTCCTAGAGAACCCTTGAACACAGTGCCATGCGCCGCTCAGAGATGCCTATCCTTGGTCAATAGAAGAGCAACGGTCTGTACAGAAAATACGGAGTCGTTTGGTGGCATCGCAGAACAGAATTCCACAGCCACAGCCATACCGACAAAACCGACATGGCCCGCCGCGCGCGTCAGGGGGAACCAACGGAGCTTCGTCTTCCAGTGAGAGGTCATAGCGCTCCACTATCCGCGTGGTGGCACCTTTTGCACTGTACGTCCGGTGACGGTATGTTGTAGTCGTTTTTGTCTACCTTGCAACCCACTTCGTCCCTAATAGCTCCTTGCAGATTGAAAGTTTCTTGCTTTCCCCACTTTCTTTGACTGTGCGAATCCTCATCCACAAGCAGCAGCTGGAAAGCAGACCCGAGACTCTCAAAGCCCGTCACCGAAAAGCACGGTAGTAAGCAGCGTACGGACGCGGAAGGGAACGCCTCACCCTGGGCAAGCACATGGGACGACAATGCCCAGAAAAGGCTTCTACCCTGTATTGAGGACGATCCAGAACGAGCCAAACTATCAGTTGGCTTAGTCTCTTTCATCTGGGCATTGAAGCAGTGGTATACAGGAGCTTTCTGGCGAAACGCCTGCTCTGGGTGAACAAACGAAGGTTGGGCAAGACTCAGGCCACTCCTTGCCGCACTCTCGCCTTGAGCGCGAGAAGCCTCCAGGCCGCCAAGCTGTTGCTCCTGCTCAGGCTGAGAACAAGAAGTTTCAGAGCGCACGGCACCGGCGACGACATTCGGCGGACGCGAGCCTATCTGGGTTGTCTCTAACGCTAGAATCCGCGTGAACTCGTACTACTATATTCGCTATAACCGTTCTACGCTCGTTGCCAGCAGAGTCGGGCCATGACTAGAGGAATGTTTACACACGCACGGCAATTTAAGAGCCTCCTGATACACCTTGGAGTCTGCCGCGAACACGGTCCGGAAGTGGTGGCTTGGATCTGTCCCCAGCAGGTGTGTGCAACCCCCGGTCAGTCGGGCAGACCTGAGCATACATGTCCGCTCTGGCTCTTCAGCTGTTGCAGGTAGCCTGCCGCTTCCATCTGGGCAGACGACCAGTGCACAGGTCACAACAGCAAAGGTAATCGTTTGCACCACTCTTACCCGAGATGACTCCGAACGCGAACACGATGCGGAGACGGCACTGCCCGACTGCATGTATAGTGATTCGCAGTCTGGTCGACCCGTTCTCGCAACTAAACCGCTGTCCGTAATGATTTCGCTGCTACGGCGACACTCCACGGCGGCGGCTGACAGAGCCAGAGACGCCTGGGTGAAACAGTCACGGCTCTCTGTCCCAGTCTCCCCGTTCCCGGACTCCAGGTCGTCTGACGGACACACGCGCTGGACGTCTAAAGGAGGGTTTACCCGCTGTGCCTGGTTATGCAACGGGGGAAGAGGCTTATCTGGATGAGACCGCTGTTGGTCTAACCGAAGGTTGTCTCTTTCTTCACACAAATTCAAGTCTGAAGCCTCGCGGCGCTGGCCAGAGTCGCCGCGTGCGTAGACGGTGCTCCCCAGCCGCGTCCCTGTGTCTAGAGGCAACGTCAGGGCAGTCCCTCCTGGCTGACTCGGACACCACACAGGGACCTCTGTGCCCTTCAACGTCGTACACTGCTGAGAGGCTCTGCTACTGGACCCATTAGGGTTGTCGATGAGGCTTGGCAGACGCAATGCGGAATCCAGTGTTGCCCCCCCTGTAGCCGTTAGCTTCTCGGTCGCCGGACAGCCATGGGCACCGGACACGTACGCGAGTCCGTGCCGATCGGTTGGAGGTCTGTAACATATGGTGTCGGAGCCGGCAACACTCTCGCGGTGCTCTGCTGCTGCTGAAGAAAGACAGTAGCTTCCTCTTTGACTGTCAGACGACGAGCAGACATCAACCTGAGAAAACCGTTCGCCGTCACCACTGCCACCTCCGGTCGGGAACCTTCCCAGTACGTGGTCGTGCGGATATGGAATTTGCACCTCAGGAGAGTCGGGCGTCTCGAGCACATGCACCGGACCCCGTCCTCCAACTATGAGATCGGCTGTCCATTCTGGCGCGCCACGCTGCTCACTTTCACTCTGGATGGAGGAGGAATTTTTGGTAACCGCGTACTCCGAACTGTCATACGGTGTCCCACAGTGTAAGTCTGAAGCAGTTTGTAGCTCCTCTTTAACGTTCAGAGAAGGCACGTGCACGGACGGGACCGCGGCCGGCGGGCCGACAACTGGTTCAGTGAGAGACGCGCTTGCCGGAGTGGTCGGACTTGGCACCCCTGGCGTCTCTGAAGCCAGAAAGCGTGATATTCTGCTCGGTTGGTGCATCTGGAGCGCGTGCCGGTGTGATGCACACATAGGCCCTAAGGAGGTCTTGAACTCCATACTTCCAGCCTGCTCATCGCATGCCCTGGTGCAACCATGTCCGCCGCCCCCTTCAGCCCTATGTGGGGCATCTTGATCAGGCACGCGCACTGGGACTTCTTCAGTCGGCCTTCCTGGACCATCACCATCAGTCCGAGACACATCGAAACCAGGCCATTCACTCTTCGTCCACGGGTTGTGTGCTTCAGCTTCACGGACTCCACTCAAGCTTTCCGGAGCGACCGAGAGAGAAACCGAACACTTGAACGGCGACTGCTCCAGACTCCTCGTTCTCTGGAGAGCTGCGCAAGACGCAACGGGCGTCACTGAACGCGCTTCTGCATTTGCTGGGGTACCGACTTCTGCTGACGAGCTCCGCCGCAGCGGGACCTCCTCAGGGAAGAGACCCCTACCGCCATGCGTAGCGATCTCTGAATGGCGCGGACTACAAACTGGAGACTGGCCTGTCCAAGACGTCAGGCCAGCATTAGCTCGGATCTCATGTACGACGGCCGCAGCACGCGGCTCGAGATGACGCGCGCCCCTGGTCTGGACCAAGTCGCACTTAGCAGGCGAATCGGAACCGTGGCTGTCAAGACTTGCCGGCGACTGACTGATGTGAAGTGGTTGCTTGCGAAACAATTCTCTTCCGCAGTGTTGTCCTCTTGACGCTAGGCTATGGGACGTCTGGGAGCCTCGATCGTTGGTCGCCACCGTCGTTCCTCCGGTCGCCCGTTCGTGCGCCTCATTCGCCCAGTACGGATGGTCACGCCCAACTTCTCCGCATCGTCCGTTTGCATCCCCTCTAGTCATCCTATTCCAGTCCGGCTGAATGGCTTGCGACTCAGTGGAAGAGACACCGCGACAAGCGCCCTCATCCTTGATCCGCAGCAGCGACGCCGCGTCCGTTAACTCGTCACCCGGATGCCCCGACGCCCGACTGCCTTCATCCCGCACACCACGGGGGCACTCCTGCAACAGATGGTGCGGTCCAGAGGCTTTTGCCGGCCGGACGTGTGCGCCTGTTTCATTCTGCGCCTGCGAGGTTGGACTCAGCTGTAGCAAATCTCCCAGATCCGCGCAACTTCGCTGCGTCTCGCAACCCCGGAGTAGCCGACGGCTGACCTCCCCCGTCGCCTCCCTAGCGTTACCAGAAGAATCCACATTACCCTCTAGGCACAGCTGTGCTGACGGCTGACTGCCGCGGCATCGCAGGCCATTGGTGACGATTGCAGGTGAACTATCGGCCCTTCCACGGCCAGAACACAACAGCTGACTATGGTTTCGCACTGTGGAGGGGCTTTCGGGGCTCTTGTCACCTCTCGGAAACATGGCTTCTGCATTTGCCTGTGGGCATGCACTTACCGGCTCTGCCGTCGTGGTGGCCAAAATAGCTGCACCGTACCGCTGGTGCGTCTCGCCTTGGTTCTCTAGACAGAGGACATTAGGAGCTGGTCCTGGTATGCAGCCGCGCCCTGACAGCTGGGGAACTCTAAGAACAGGAGACATCTCTCTTGTTTCTCCGCTGACTCCTGCATCCTGGCTGCAGCGCTGATGACACGCCTGATGAAGAGAGTGTCCAACCGCACTGTTGTCTTCCCGAAGCCCGTGAGTCACCTGCGAACAGGGGTGCGTACACGGCATCGCGTCCCTTGGTCCTGCTTGCGTGAGGGCCCTCTTCTGTGTGGAAAAGCTGCACTGGTGTGGCGCAGATGGACTCCCGAGGTCTTCTGGACTGTCCGTCCTGGGAACAGTCGAGAATGAAGCAGCCTGGGACTCGGAAAAAACCCTTCCCACCTCCCCACTTCTCTTGGTGTCTTCGTATTCTTCACCGGATACTCGTCCCCTCTTCGGATCTGGCTCGCTGCTCCCTGTGCCCGGGGCCCGACCGCCACCCTCTCCCCTACGTGCGTCCCCTGTCGCGCCGAAGAGCCATTCCCGCTCCCTCTTGATCCGTGGGGTTCGTTCACCAGAGCAGTCAAGAATCTGGCTACGCGACACAGGATCTCTTGGGCAGACCTGTGATGGGAACCTCTTCACTTCAGTCTCCGATGCGCTGACTTCAAAATCCGGTGGGCCGGGATGGTGTGAGATGGGCCTCTCAGAGCTGCCGTCGGGGTGCTCCCTTTTGCAGCAATCCGCGCCCCCGTTGCTGCCTGCCCACATGTGTCCAGCTGCAGTTGCAACATCATGGAATTCCCCGACAGGGGGCAAAGCAAGTCCGGCGTCTGCCCCTTCAACAGGGCGGGCACCGCCGGATAGTGATGCGCTTCTTGAAGGAGATGCCGGCAAACTTTTATCGAAGTCGCCGGATGGCTGCCTGTCGGGTGTCAGACTCGCTCCGTGCGTGACAACGGTCTGACACACTGCTTTCTCGGCCTGAAGCAAATTCTCATCCCTTTCACCATCCGCTCCTTCATGCACGACGCGAGCGCCCGAAACCCGCCTAAGCGGTGAACCCCCTCCAGCTTCAGGGGTGCTGCTGCTCTGAGACGAGCACACGGCTGGCGCGTCCCGCTTCGACCGACCACTCATTCTGACGTTCCTGAGCGAGATGAACCTGTTCTTCACAGCATTTTCCGTGCGCCCAGGCAGTTGCTTAGCGATAGTCGCCCAGCGGTTCCCCTGCGGCGAAAGGACAAAACCCCGTGTATAACAGATACAGTGTACCGTTTCAATTGACGTATGATGCTTTCTTCCGAGCTTGCGTGACGCCTTGCCAGTTTCGTTATGATGATCCAATGCGTCATCAGCAGGACCCCCCGGATCGGCAGCAGACAACGCTGTACGGCCCAATGCAAGCTCACCAAATAATCGGACTTACAATTCTCCCCTGAAGTTCCAGGATCAACGAATCCTCGTCGGGCGACCAGTCACCGCGCTTGACATTGGGGTTTACATGATTACACCATCGTTCTCGACACTGCTTCCCTGCATGCATTCCGACCCCGCCAACATTTTCAAGTTCGTGTCACGGAGGCAGCAATAGCTGTCAGTTTCCTTAATTATGAAAGGTCACGATCCTATGTAATAATACCTGTGAAAGCGCTGTGATATAGTCTGCTGTATGTGCCATACCCACGGTACTTCGCAGCCGTGTAGCGCTTCTTGCTGTTGGATGAACGAGATCAGCCGGCACATGAACATGCACCTCACGCGTCTGTTCGATTTAGTGCAGTCTCTCATCCCTAACACAAACTAAAGAAGGCCCGAGGAAAGATCGAATACAAAACAGCCGACTAAGGCGGGATCCGTCGAATTTTCATCTCCTATGTTACAGCCGCAGCCGTGTTGATAACCAGTCTGATGCGGCCTCACGTTCTCGTCACTCAGTCCCTTTCGGATCTTGCAACCTCTTCCATCTGGCAGTCTCATTGGGGGGAATGAGCTCACCTGTCCTCACAACCCCGAACAGCCTGCTGAGTTCCGCCGAGATGGACGCCCACCTGAAGCCTTGCTTGTTAACTAACTCCGCAAGCTTCTCGTCTTCGCCAGCTGACCAAACCGGCCCTACGCTTTTCTGATACTGCGTGTGAGGCCGCTTCCGCTTTGCGCTGTGTCTCTGCTCTTGCCTCCCGGGAGACGTTATCCACTGTTCTTGATGAAGCTCCTTTTCCTGCGTATCACCAGCGTCGTAACACTGCCACCAGCTCCCATCTGAAGACCCTTCTGTAGACGTCTTCTGGGAATACTTGGTCGGACAATCCTGATCTCTACGCTGGTTATATTGACACAAAAGCTCCGACCTTTCCCCTCCGTAATCCCGAAAGGAGACACCTGCTCCCGAAGAATTCATCTCTCCCCCATCACGCCCGTCTACGCTGGGCACGCCGCTGCCATTCACTTCTTCGGATGCTGATGTACTCTGGTGGGACGATCGACGCATCAGGTTGCCACCGCCCGCTGCTGTAGTTCTGGCTGGGAAAAGACACCCGCCCGGATTTTCGAGTCCATTCGAAAATGCTATCTCCGACCTCCCCGCTTGGCTTGTCGAAGTCAGTGTGTTTAGCGATTCTGCCGAATGGATGCCGTCCATGCGTTCCTCTCCTTCTTGGGGTTGCTCGTCTCCATTGAAACCGACTTCCGGCCGTACGAACGACGGTGACGGAGTCGCAAAATAAGGCGTCACTTGGTACGCTCTTTCAGACACTTGGGAAGACTGAAGTGGTGCCTCTTCATCAGGAAACAACAAGACGTACCGCAGCTGACCGCCAGGGCCTGACTCGGCGTTGTAGCCTTCACCCTCAGCTCCAAAGGCACATCTTTGGGGCACACATATATTAGAGGACGGACGAACAGACGAAACGACGTGGCCTGCGCTCGATACAACGGGTGCCGCTCGGCATCGTGTAATCGCGTCTGGTCTCCAACTATGGTCCTCTCCCTGTGCGTTCTCTTCATACTCGTTTCGTGTAGTCTGCCTGCTTGGAACTGAATTACCAGCCGGCGTCACGTTATCCGCGTCGAAGCGCTCCTGGCCTTCGTCTTCTCTACCGCAGGACGCTGTAGATGGCTTGCCGTGGTTAGGCTGTCCGTAAGTATCATTCCGGCCATAGTCGACCCCTCGTGGGCTTATGCATGCATCCGTTGATCCGTAAGCTATCGAAGGCGACTGAACTCCGGGGCTTTCCCCTTCAGTGCGCAGGACACGCGTGTCTTGGCGATATACTCTACGACCTTCTTCTACAGGCACCTGAAGTGCGGCTGGGAAACACCGCGAGCTTGACTGATGCCGATCTTCAGAGGTGAACGCACAGCCTCCGCCACTCTGCGAAACGGACAAACAGAAACAAACAGAAACCTCCTTCTGCGCTGCGACGGACGGAGTGGTGGGACCACAAAGTGCTGAACAGGGCACACAGAAAGAAGTTACCACTGGCGGCACCCGGGAGGACACTCTACCTCAATGGCTTGACTACGTTTGGTTCCACGGAGAAGGGAACGCTGGATTGCAGAGAACAACAGCAACGAGAAGTGGACACCTGCATGCCCCTCCCGGCCTTTCCTGTGTGGCTACAACAAGATTGAACAGCCTTCTAACAGCACTCCGTAGAGCCTGGCCGCCTACCATTCGGCTCCAATTCTTGTGCTGCCCCGCTGCGCTATTTGTGCCTCGGACGAGCCGCAATAAGCACACGTGATATCCGTTTGATGTATCTCCCTAGATTGGGCCAGTATGGAGACCGCACCACACAACACACTTGGTACTACATTACAGCCACGTGGACTAAGTGTTTTATTACCTGAGGTAGTCCCAGGGATCCAACAGCTGCACTGGAGACACTGACTACAGAACTGAATGGAGACTGTTGATCGCTGTCTTGTGACAGAGGAGTGCTGAAGAATCGGCCCCCGCTATCGTCAAAGGAATGCTCCCGAACGGCGGAGGGCACCTGCCTGCCTCCATTCCACCACCTGCGTTCAGGTTCTGCGGTTGCAGACAAAGGTCCCGTCACGGAAGCCCCCACAGCATAAGGGAATGAAGAAACGGGTGATTCTGTACAGACGCCTGTACACAGACCCAAAGCACATTCCACAGTCGACCGGCTACGGCGTTTGCACCCTGGAGACAAATAAGTAAGTCCGGCTACCGAGGGCACGGAAAAACGAGCCTCCAGGGGAAAGCAACCAGACTTTCCTTCAGACAGCAGCGTTGGCTGATGCTGACAGCACCCGCCGTCCCACGATCTACCCAGAATTGTGTCGTGGCACGTAATCTGCTGGCAGGGATCAACGTCCAGCGGGAACTGGTGCTCGTACACTCTGCTTGCGTTCACTGCGCACACTCAGACTCGAGCCGCAAACGGACGTGATTAAGGCATCCGAAGCTAATCGGAGGCCAGAGCCGCCCGCCACATTTCACGCTATGCCGGGGTCGTGACGCACAGATCAGCCCCCCGTATCACTTGACGCTCCGCCTCATGCCGACTGCATACACCAGCCTTACCCCGGGGCCGAGACAACGGAAGCGCCGGTTCGGGGCACACTAGCACTGGCTCCTGCGACCGTTGTTGCTTTAGACAGCTCGTTTCACGTTGGACTGCAGAACCGCTTGTTGCTGCGTCGAAATTGTCGCTTGTATAGTGTTCAAGTCCAACAGGTGAGCGCAGCACCGCGGCTTGGGCAACCGATGACGTATTCAGTGCGCTTTCGGAAGTGAACCCAGAGAACTGACCACTTCGCGCAGTATCAACCTGCTCGCTTTTGCCCTCCGAACTCAGAGAGCATAGGCCTGCTGGTGTTTCGATCGGATTGAAGTGGCACCCAACAGAATACGATGGATGGTTCTCGGGGCTTGACTGACCACAACTTGCAGACACAGGCCGTGCCTGAGCACGCCATTCTCCACCCCTTCTACCTCCGACCTCGCCGTAGCCACGCTTCTCGGACGGGTCACCGACGTCCCGCTGCTCTATTGTCGGGCTTCTCCAGGCAGGCCCGCCTTCGCTATCCTCGGGGTCTGTTTGTATGTCTGCGTTGCTCTGACAGTATGAATCGTCCCTTGTTGTCTCGTGCATGCATTCCTGTTTTACGCGGCACACAGACGTCTCATCGCCGTCACTTCGCATTCCTTTCCCTATTGGCCTACAGCTGCTGCTTTGTTCCTGGCATAGTTCATCTTCGCGGCCGCTAATAAAAAAAAGGCTTCCAGCGGTGTTGCTCCTCGTGGAAAGGGCGTCCTCCACCGAGCTCTCACTATCTCCACAGCAAACTAACTGCCCCCGCTGAGTCTCAGGTGACGTCTGGCGATCTTGCCTGGCGACACTGTCCTCTCCGATCCTTGTAGAGACGCCATCTCCTCCTTCGAGACAGACGGGGGGGCCCTCATTCCTACACGTGCTCCACCGAATCTCGGAACTTTCCGAGCAGCCAACGACACTTAGATTCGACTGCAGACAAGGCTGCCACAGAAGATCAGGAGCCTCCTGCTCCATCAGGACATAGAGCGCTCAGCCGCAGTGGCGGTGAGCGCACCTCCACCGAATAGCCCGTTGCCCAGTAGTTCTTTGCAAAGACTTCAGAGAGAAATAGCACAGCCAATACCAACCAATGACGAAAACACTTTACAGGCTTCATTCTCACAGCAACAGACTATCCAAAGTGCTGCATGACCATGAGGTCGAGAATGATAGCAACGCATAAAATGATGGTGCGTGAACCAAATTGTACGTAGTACGTCAGCGCCAGAACGTAGGAGAGATTACAAGTCTGACTGACACATCGTTCTTGGTACACAGTCGGTGGTACATGTCGAGGAAAATGAAGCTCCGTGTCCCAGCCCAGCGGCTGGCGTTAAAAAACTGCGCGAGCTCTCGGAGAACACTAGGACACGATGTAACTACGGTAATCACATTGGTGTAGAATGGGTCGAACACCTACTACATGAGACGCGTGGCACACACGCCAAGCTCTCCACGCTGCTTCTACCCTAGTGAGTCGCCCTACATGCGTGAACACATAGGACCATTAGGTCTGATCGCTTCCATATCTCCTGATATTATCGTTTTCAGCCACTAACAAATCACCTGCCTGGCCACCACAGAGCCGCGAGGGTGACCAGCTGCGTGCAGGAGAAAGCGCTACAGCTGGCTCGCGTGAGATGCTAACAGTTCGTCAGTGCCCACAAGTGCATATGGATGTCCACCCGCGACCCTAAGTATACTCTCCAGCGAGGTCGCAACCCCCAGGAGGCACCACAAGCACCGCATCTCACAAGGCACGCGACTATAGTGTCGCTCACAGTGGCGGGGTCCCTGCTGGTCTTGCCAGCCTACCAGCACAGTGAAAAACGTGAAGTGCACATTGGTACACAGACGGGATCTTTTGCAGTGACGCAGCCCAGGACCACCAAGGAAAGAAGAGGTAGGCACGCCCTAAGTCGGAATCCCATGCACGTCGGAAGAGAACACATTTGCGAGCAGGGTTGAGTCGGCTCTCATGCGGAATCGTTGCATAGCGGCTAAGAAGAGAG
Source organism: Cystoisospora suis (assembly GCF_002600585.1). Taxonomy (NCBI): domain Eukaryota; phylum Apicomplexa; class Conoidasida; order Eucoccidiorida; family Sarcocystidae; genus Cystoisospora; species Cystoisospora suis. The sequence continues at coordinate 28,476 of NW_027154291.1, forward strand.
GTGTATCACAACCTGTCCAAGCAAAAACGGTTGACTAGGAGGTCTACGTTTACAGCAGATGCGCACCGTCTGCTGTGCTGCAACACAGAGAAAGGACCTGAAAAGAGCGAGCGCGCAGCATGAATGCTACCAGTTCCCTCTTGAGCGACGCTTGCGATGAGTGGACGTCAAAAAAAATTCAGGTTACTGCCCGGGGAGTCAGAGAAGTTAGGCACATAGCGCACCCGGAGCAACCCTTAGAGCCCGCCCGCATCGCAACCCGTGCCTCGCGAATGCCGTGAATCACCGAGCACTTCTACTGATTGACCCGCCCGCGACTACAAGCCACGAGACCCCTGCTTGAGCCAAGCAGGGTTCGCCGCTTGCGCTCCTGAGTGGGAAAGCTTGTAGATCATGAGAGGCGGTTGCACCGCTAGTGAGCTATGGAACTCAGCTACACATAGCCTGCAGCTTTCTCTGGGCTAACACACCCCAACCTGCAACGGGGGTGAAGAGATGCAGCGATTCCGTTGCAGAGTTTCCACATTTGACAAACAGTATGACATTTCTTCGCTCCCAGAGCTCTAAAGTCAGTAATTCGTCCTTCTATGACCCACAAACGTAGAAACCAGTATCTCGTTCTTCCATGTCTTACGAGCGTCGAGACTTCGGGTCCCTCGGACTGCCGGCGTGAAAAAGACGTCTTTGGACGGCGGAAAGCGTCCGCCTGTACCAAACCGGAAATTCACGAGACACCGTGCCGGTGAGGCGACATCACTGCCTCTGTTCGGGTGAAATGATACACACTGCAGCGAGACACAAGGGTACGCCGCGTGAAAGTGCCAGCTGCGGGTAAGAGACGGCAGTCTCTCCGGACGTCTGTGTGGCAAGCCCTTGCAAGAGACGAGCAAGAAGAGCTCGTTATTAACCCTCATTCCAAACGTCAGCAAATGGGGTAATGGCCAGACACTCTAGAAACGCCCATAGAAATGGCGGCGCTCTTTGAGGGATCTCAAAATGAACTACAGCCACCAGCACCCCGCAGCATCCCAAGGCTTGCTACCATGCTTCCGCGACTCCGGCTGGCTGGAGGTGTAACACCCTGTGGCTGCGTTTGCAGCGCGATGCGGTTGTACTTGAGTTCCAGGCGCGTGGCTGTCTCCGTTGCTTTACGCATAGTACCACCATCTGCCCACAGGATGAGAGAAAGTGGTGGGTCCCGGATCGACACCTTCTGCGAGGCTACCACGGAGTCCCGCAAATCGGCCACGGCTCCGTTTCAGTTCGGCTGTCGGGGTAGAATTTGCGCCTTCTAGATGCTACACCGGGTGTCGAACTTGAGCATTTTCAGCTGTTAGTCAACATAGCAGTCATGAGAGACTAAGAGTAGGCTGGTAGTGCCTTTCCACAGCGTACCTGTTTGACATGGATAGCCGGAGAGTCCAGCTTCAGGTCGTAAGCTTCAGGGGGTAAACTTTTGTACGCCCGACCGATCGCTCCGTCTAGCAGAAGGAACCAGGCCCAAGAAAGTCAAGCGGCGTGGCGAGAACATACGTGGTGCCCGCCCCAATGGGTCATGTGTGTCTCACCGGCCTGTGGAAGGCATCCGTACGAGAACACACCGTTTCATGGTTGTGTTGCTGCTTCCGTTCATCATCAACAGAACGCGCCCGTCATCAATCCTTTACACCGACATTACTCAAAGGAGGCAGCCCATGAGCCGACTGGGCCAAGCTCATGGGCTGCTCGTGGGTGAGGCACGCTTCCGTTCTGCCCGCGTTGTGTCTCTCAAGTACGACGGCTCTCAACGCTGTCAACCCCGCTCCAGCACAGGTTGCCCAAAGGGCCGTTCCTGGAACGGACCTGTCGTAGCTCTCGGTCAACTTACCTATGAGGCTTCTATCACGAAGCAGCAAGGCAGCTCCACGCAACCTTTTTATGACGGAATCCTTTGCTTACAACATATCTCCGCGCGCAGTACGCTTGACCTACCAAGGTAATCGACCTCCCGCGGCGGTTTTGTTCTTAAGGAGTCTCGGACTAGATACACCAGCGATCTAGTCGGACAGGACGGCGTGCGTTTCGCCAAGAAATCGTGTCCTTGTAGCCGCTCGTGTAAAGCGTCGGATCAACATCTCAACGGGCTCTTTTTCAAAATTCCATTCCGGTTTCGGAGTGAGCTGTGCTACCCTGATTGGCGTAGTGGCTTACCTCCATTGAAAAAATAATAGCGCCGTGGATTCGGAAGCGAGAAATGGTCTTTGTTCCGAGCGAGAGCAGCAAGTTCATAAGCCTCCGTTGCTCATTTTTTCTTCCGTCTGGGAAGAGAGACTCCCGTGGTGCTTTGGTAGTGCCAGTATATATGAGCTAGCACCGGTACATACGGCAGGCTGCGCTAGGCTTTTGCTTATGTTACCCGCCAAACCCATGGTGAATGAGTTCCGCGGCCGGAAGTAAAGCGAAAGCCGATACCTTTTCCGCTGTATTGCCGAAAAGGTGAGGAGCCGGAGTAATCCGCGTCACAACATTCAAATTCTGTATTTGATATCAGTTCTGCGAGCTCATCGGGTACCGGAGCTTCTTCGATATGGATAGAAGAAAGAAATGCTCATCCACTAACCATTGTCGGCGGAGAACCTCTCTAAGGTCAGGGAGGATGCACAGCGCAAGACGCGCGTACAAAGGCGCCTTCCGCATGGCTTGTCTCCGTGTGCAATTGTTCCCGTACGACATTCGGAGTTTACCACCTGATCCCCCGACCGAAGGCATGCACTGGACTTGGCTAGGCGCAGACGCGCTCGTCAATACTACTGAGATATCTTCTTCACGGTTTGAGGCCTGGCTTACGTGTTGAGATGTTAGGCATGCTCCCTTTTTGCTACCTTCAGCAGGAATAGCACACAGGACCGTACGCACTTGAGCGCGTAGGAGGAGGGTCTTGAGCGGGAGCCTCCCTTCAACATCAATGAAGAGAAGGAGCGAGAACTGTCCTTTCTCGCGCCGTAGGAGCCTCACGACTAGTGGCAGTTGACAGGCGCGTTCCCTTCGCCTCTCGGAAGACAGACTCATCACTTCAAAAAAATCCATAGTCTACCCGTGTTCATTACAAACTTTCTTAGCAGAGGAGAACGCCACCTGTCCGTCTAGATGTCTCCCGCGTCTCTCCACCGGAAAACTCATTGAAAAAGAAGGACATTCGGAGGTTCCATGGTATCAATACAGACAAAGGGTTTACCTTTCTTTTTACTCGCCAAGAGAAACCCCAAATTGTATGCGCCAGGTAAGATCAAAATCGATTTCTACGCTTGAAGATTCACCGTCTTTAAGCCATACACATGAACAACGTGCACACTTTCAGACACTCTGTGACTCCTCACGGAGAATGGAAGTCTAACGGAGCATTCATCAGACGTGTAGGTCTTTCTTTATACAGCCGCACGACGTACCAGAAGACCCTTTTACATTTCAATCGATTCTCCTGAATCTCCCGATGCCGTGTCGACAAGCAGGGACTCATCACTCTGTGACCCATCCTAAGGAGAAAGCATGAGAAAGCATGTAGGAAAAAGTGGATTTCCATAACCTTATCGTCTCTCAGAATATGAAAGAAAACCATCGCAAGAACGAAACAAAACCGCGCGCCACCGACGGCATCCCCATGCTGCTTGATAGAAGTAGTCTCTAGTACAGAGGAGACTCTTCCACCAACTGATACGACCTTCTGCCAGGCATACACTCTTGTCATTGGCCAGACAGTGAAGAGCACAGCACCGCCTGCTAGGAATCTTCCCGCTTTCTTTCATTCCACCAGAACGCTCGCTCGTTTTGTTCTTCTCCCTGGCAGTCTGACAGCGTCAATAGAACAAGACTCACTCTCCATAGAAGCACATACCCCCCGACTTCGCGTCTGATTAGATATGTCTATGTAGCTATCTATAGGTGTAACATCGATTGATCTAGATGAGTCTGCAGTTAGTTAGTCCAGTCATACTTCGCTCTATTCACCCAAAATGGAGGTCCTCATTTGCTCGGGAAGTACACGTGTCTTGCTTCCGAAACGCCAAATTTCCTTAGAGAAGCCGCAGCGTCACAAGAGCGATCTGCATGGGCTCATGAAAGATGAAAAGGGGGTCGATTGTATGTATGAATATGCACGTACGCTGGTACGCTGCATTAGCGGAAGAGGGTATACCGTGAGGCCCCGCCAACTTACACTTTCGTCCAGATAGCCACCGCCTTCTTCGATGAAACATTCTTCACCTTTACGAGACGTCAGCTCTTGATACTGCTGACTTGCGAAGATTTCAAAGGGCCTAGAAACCACAAAGGGAGATACAGACAAAAGACCGATGTACACTGCACTTTCAGATTGAGACCACATACAGACAGCCCTTCTGTCATTCTATTTCCTGAACGCTAGCCGCTGAAAGTCTTCGCATCTCCTCGATGCAAACGGCTAGGACACGTGTCTCGAAGCGTGTAGACCCACACAAACGTGATCTACGCAAACATACAATGATATCCATCTAACCATATGTATCACTCCCTAGCATACGACCACACCAGATAACCAGACACTGATTGCTAAATAGCTGTAGCTAGCTACTGTTGTCCGTTCCTCGAATCCTATGAACTAAAATAAATCACAAATAAGGCAGTAGTAGCATGTAACGTCCTAGATTGCCATCCAGCACCTAATTCCGTAAGTATATGTTGTACGCTAACAAAAGCGTATTTCAAAGCTTGCATGCGCATACATACAAAGCTCCAGAAAAAGAGATATATACATGTAGCACTACCTGCACAACAAAGAGACCTACACCACATACATGCAAACAGACATGCGTACACGATAGATAGCTAGACAGCTGGCTAGCTAGCTCGAGAGATGAGTCGGGACGTTGGTGGAGGCCTAGCTATGAACGACGTCTCGAGAGCCGCATGGTTTGCTGTGAGAATCGTGACAGTGTCTCTGAAATGAAGACGAGTGGATCTTACGTGAGGTCCATCATATGTCGATCCCACAGACTGCCTCCTATGAATCCGCCCCGTACAATACTCGACATAGTCTCTCCCTCATCCATAGCTTGAAACGCCCCTCGCTTTAGCAGACAGCTTATGAAACATCCACCGCTTGTCCGATCACGCAGTAGATCTTCACATCTCAGTCCCGAAGCAGACGGTACACACAAAGCATCACACCTGTAAAGACAGGACAGGAGAGTTAAGAAGTCACACAAGCACTCTCAACTGAATCCCAGGAGAAGAAAAGAAACACGAGGAAAGGCGTCGAAGAAACAGACCAAACAAATAGGTACAGGAGGCGAAAGAAGAAGGGCTAGGAGAGAAGCAGAGGAAAAAACCAGACTACTGAGAGTGTTGACAGAGCGACTTCTTTCAGTAGGGGCAGCACACGGTGCAAGAACGAACTTCCCCCAGGTATACTGTACCTACACTGGAATTCACTCATTTTCAGACTTAGACAAACGTGCGTCTGTTCTGAAGAGAAAGGAGGCAGATCGACAATACTGTCTAGACCTAAAGGTAGAGATACCCGACACAAACGAGCTCCCCCTCCTAAGCTTTCCTATTTCTCTGCTTCTCTGCATCCGTTCATCTTTCACTCTCTAGCTTCCATCTTCCCTTTGACCGACTTCTCTCCCTGCTTCAAATGACGAGAGAAAGAAGATTTCTCTTTTTCTCTCCTGTTCCCAATGAGAGAAGCTTTACTTACATAGGGCAGATGAAATCGCGGTATGCAGGCAGCTTATCATCCCTCATGCGAAATCGGTCGACTTGAGCATTGAAGAAGACCTCAATCTCATGATCTCTGTAAAGACACACATGCAAGGAAGAAGCAACAAGGAGAAATCACCCAGAATCCCCTGCATGCAATAAAGACAGTCACACCTGGAGAAGGACTCGACCAGATACAGATTTTAGAGATGTAAACATGCAAACTATCAAACTTCTTCTGGGCGGCATGGACCTGGTATAGAGGTACACACATACGAAGATCCATAGAGATATAGACACGAAGTTATATGACCGTGTGTTTCGAAAAGGAGAAGGCTGTCAGTGTACTATGAGCTGAAGCTGTGAAAGCCGAAGACAAACTAGCTAGTTCCGGTATAGAATGCAAGAGACGGTACAAAGTTTCTGATTATACGAGAAAGCTAAGACGGAGGTTAGTTAGTAGCGTCCCTTGGTGCAAAACCATAGCCCTCCAACCTGGCCCTGTTGTCTCTCTCTCAACGACCGGCAGACATATGTACACAGGAAAAGAAACAGAGTCTATGAAAGACGAAAGAATCGAAACCGCTTGGTGGTGGATACTCAAAGCACTCGAAGTCACTGCGTCGTTCTCTGATATCTTCGTCTTCAACCCTTCAAACAAGCAAAACTTCACGTGCACACTTACGAAAGACACGCACGAGAAGAAGAAGGAAGCGGAAGGAGAAGAACAAGAGGAAAAGAGAAATGAAAAGAAGTCTCTGGCTGAAGATGAAGAGAGGGGAGAGACGACGTGAAAGAGTTGAAAGACAGAACAAGAAGAAAGAGAAATATGGGTAGGTAGGTCGATAGATCTAGAGCCACTTCTAGTCTTTTGTGGTGGGATGAGTACCTTAGAACACCGTCACCATCAATATCGAAGATTTTAAACCAGAACTCGATTGCATGCTCGGATGTCACGTCATGATAAACCAGGAGAAACCCTGAGATGAAGAAAAGGACAGGAACACCTTGAATCGCCAGAGGTCGTAGATGAAGAGAATCAAGCTGCGTTTCTCTGGGATCACTTGTCACTTTGTCTTTGAAGAAGCAGTCACTCACTCATTCAATTCTTCTCTTTCTCAATACAGTACCTAAACATGTATACGCTGCCCTACGCACGTATACACGTGGATACATACATACAGATACCCGTCCGTCAATCGATACATACCTCCATACGTATTCATACATACGTGCATACACTATCCACCAATAACCTCATAAGGACGGGTATAGCTACACAAGTAGAGCAAGCGAATGTCCTTCACACGTACAGAGCAGGATGCAAAAACACACCGAAGACGTGCATGTGGAGACCAGGATAACAAGCGACAGTTGGCAGATACTAGTAGGAATGAGAAGAGAGAAAAACGAGAGATTAATAAGGAATCTATTCAACCCTACTGATAGAACAGCTCATCTCTAGTGATTTTTTCTTCTTCAGGCACGGAATCCCCTTCAATCTTGGAGTGAGAATCGAGGAATAAATCAGTCTTCCATCGCAAGCAAAAAGATGAACAGAAGAAAGAAAGTCTGAGAGAGAGCACTTTCTTTTCCATTCACAATGCAGTCTTCACAAAAAAGCAAGACCTCGACATAGAACGCCCAACGCCGCACATGCAAACGCTATTTATCTATCTACCTATGTAGGAATCCACGGGTAGTAAAGAGGTATAGTGTGTATGTGCATGTGGAACCCAAAGAGAGAGACAGAGAGACGTACATATCCAGTCTTCGAAGCACATATACCCAGCCTTAGGAGACTTGAAGGTTCTCGCCACCTGCTGAAAGACTCTCTCTTCGACCTCGATATTGATGTTGTGGTTGTCATACCTAGCAAGAGAAGAAATGAAGGCCAGAAGGAACCACAGGTAACCCACACAAAAAGCGAAATAGACATGCGTTGGAGACAAGGTGTATGGATGTATATCCACTCCATGCCTGTATTGATTACTATGAGAGAGGAAGCCTAGGCGATGAATAACGACTGTTCCGCAATGGATCCGGAAACCGGTAAGACTGAAAGAATGGGAATGAGGGTGATGTTCTCAGACGGTGTGATACAGCCTGCGGACTAGAAAGAAAAGTCGAAAGAAGAGAAGGGAAGTGAGGAAAAAGAGAATCTCAACCGTGTAAAAAGAAATGAAACTGGAAGAGCACGGTGGGGAAGAAAGGGAATAGTGCATGCACCTCTCTGTGTACAGAGAACAAGAGGCAGGAAGGTAACACGCTTGTTGGGAGATGCTCCTCTCTTCAACCCCTGCTATTGACGCGAACCGATGGAAGTGAATAGAAGTTACAATACATAGCGTATTCGAAGAAGATCTTCAACATCTTCCCAAACGTGTTTAGGCACGGAGAAGTGGTGTGCATGCGCTACAGCGCTCGAAAAAAGTGGAGATACACTCACCACAGGAGATACACACTCTCCTACATACATAGGTCTACACAACCATCTACACACACAAGAAAGCCTTTCTCCCCAGATGTAAACGGATCGTACACACCCTGTCTTCTGCACATATACAGGCCTAGCTCTATAGGCCCAGGTATACACACTTTCATACATCCACAGAGACTGGTGTATTGCCCAATTCCTCAAACATGAGAAAACGAACTCGACAAGTAGGCGTATCGATCGATAGATCAGTATATAGATAGATCAGTAGACAGACAGAGAGACATAAGGACAGGCCATGACAAGGGGAAATCAACACGCAAATTTAAAAGTGAAAGGAGACGACGAGGAGAGTGACTTCGATATATTCATTCACAGGAAATAATCTCCTTGTGGGCAAGAAGCTTTCCTCTCTTCATTAGAGACTGTCTTCTTCGAAAATTTCGGTTATGCTGAAAACTGTAAAGAGAAGGACAGGTGGGGGGGTGCAAGATGAGAAGAGAATAATGACCGTGTGTCGTCTTATATGCGGAGAAGAGAGATGTCTTAGAAATGTGTATGTGTCTCCTTTGCTTACCTCCGAACGTCAGAACGATCAAGAAGAAAATCCTCATCTTCATCCAAGGCATGGAAAGTGCAGTAGAACAGATAGAAATGTTCATAGCTGTTTGAAGGAAAGGCAAGAAAACAAGAAACTTGACCATATAAGTTACGACCAGCGATATGGTCTCTGTGTCTTTTTCTCTCTTCTCTCTCTGCCCCAACGTATAAAGAAGAATATACCTACTAGACTCGAGACCACCTAAGGCTAAGAGCTGAGAGGCTTCCTTTCCCTTCACCAGAAGTGTCACGAACGTAGTAGTAGATCATGGTGCGACAAGCATATAATTGTGAAGGGTCCACAGTTCTCTTCCATATCAAGAAGTAAAGACACCCCGGCACAGTGTATGAAAGTACACCTCCTTTGTCTTCTTCTTATGCTCGTCTGCCCCTTCCCTTTCTCATCATCCATCGCGGCCCTTACCTGAAGAATCTCCTGACCACGCTGAGCTCTATGCCGGGAGTGAGGGTAAACCAGACATGTGGAAGACAGCTATTCTTAAGATCCTACAGAGAGCACCATCAAAAGGAAGAAGAAAAGAAAGAAAGAAGCAACTAGAAACAAAGAATCCACTTCGAACAACTCGGGGGCTTACTAGCTATGATTGGTCATGAAATCTATCTAGACTCTTTGAGAATGCCGTGACGGACGGAGGCCTAGAATAAAAGAAAAGAAAGGAAATCCTGTCACTCTTATCCACGAGGGTTTGGAGATATCACAACTTCTATCAAGACTACGATCTCATCTACTGCTGCTCTACGTCCCACGCTTCTTATTCTCGTCTCTCCATCCTTCTTCTCCTGCTCTTCAAGTCGCTTCTTAGAGCGTGAGAGAGGGAGAGAGACAGAGGACGTCAAGGTGTCTAACAGCAACCGAGATACATGTAGCTAGATTCACGTATGTACACCTGCAAAGTGTAGGTACGTAGACATGCATAAGGCTAGGGGAACGCCCGACAACAGAAATGAGTAAGGACTTTCAACACGAAGACAGCGGTCTACCGCGCATACTATACACACATAGATACATCTATGTATATCAACATATACACACATGAAAGACTATATAGGTCGGTCATCTCTACTGAGAAAAAGACACATACCTATCCAAGTTCAAACGAACGGCCTACCATCTAGACATACAGAGAGAAAGGAGTCCCTGCGCTTCAGAAGCGGACGAGAAAGACGGGCAACTGCTTGGAGTGTAGAGAGATACCATCTATCTATCTATTTATACAGACACACACTCGTACACACAGTATACGTATTCATGAAGTGACGAGAGATGCGAGATTAGAGAATCGGAGGCATCCTCCTTCTTCTTGGTGACTTTAGAAGAAAAACAGAGACAGACATTTGCAGTGTACGTACACGGAAGGAGATATGTCCCGAATCGTCTCTATCGACCTCGAACATAATCCGAGCGATAACTGAATCCACTGAAAGAAGAAAAGGACAGAAGAAGAGATAAGAGAAAACAGCAAACCCCCGCCATTGGCATTCATGCTCTCTCTCTTCGTACATCCACCTACCCCTGCCTTCGTCCTTCGCACTTTAACTAATCAACAGACACAACCCACGGAAAGCGGAAGTCCACTACATGCAGATAGATAGGAACTTGTACAAAAAGAGAGAGGCTTAGAGAGAGGCAGAAGATGACAATGAGAGAAGAACATCCTTGAGAGGAACAGACAGACACAGAGGTCGAAAGTAGATGTCTTTCACTCGAGATTCTGTATCTATACCTGTCTAGACATATTGCGCCCGTAGGTCCAACTACGAGTTCACCTATCCCTACACACAAGAGAGAACAACGGGCTTTGCAGTGATTCTCTCTACATAAGAAAACTCTCTTTACTTTCCTCAAAATCTAGATATCGCCTCTTCTCTTTCTTATTCTCCAAGTTGTTGATCTCATACCCTCTCTTCTCCTGTCTTTGAAAACGCATTTTCTATACGGTGTGAAGTCTCTGGTCGTTCATCCTTGCACATCGCACAAGAAGACGTTTCTTGTCTTCTGCCTACTCCGTCACATATCTCTGTAGCGAAGATCTCTATTGAATACTTACCTCTTATCAAGCATCTTTACACTCTCTCACTCTAATGGGCATCATAAACACTCTAGGACTCTTTCTTACTCACATCGGAAGACACTATCTATCTACACATGTACTGTATCCATTCACGCTGTAACATCTATACATGACCATGTTCCTCTTCCGTGGATTCTTTGCATGCGTCGTAGGAGAAGATGGAAAGTTCGTTATTTTTGAGAGAAGAAAGAGAGAGAAAAGACAATGACATGTTTACATCTGAATGTCTGTCAAAGGAATGAAGAGAACGAACGATGAAAAAACAAAGAGTCTCTCTCATGTTCTCCCCCCGAGAGAGGAAGCCCGTCAGTCTACCTTCTTGCTTTTTCTCTTCTCTCTGCTTCTTCTCGTCTCTCCTCACCATAGCGAGATGCAAATTCAACTGCTGAAGGTTCATTCAAGAACGACATGTCCGGGGCATATCGAAGAACGTCTATAGGAAGGAGGAGAGAGATATGTCACAAACAGCGAAGGAACAAGGGGAAGAAGCTACTAAGAATGGCTTAGAGAAAAGGGGAAGAAAGAAGAATACACAGATATAGACAAAGAGACAAAAAGAGAAAGAACAGTGGAAAAGAGTTCTATATACACTTGAAGATCAAAGCGAGATCGATACCATGTTCGTATAGGTCTACTAAGGTCTCGGACAGATCTCTTTCTAAACCCTAAACTTCTATGAGAAACATGACAAATCTCCAGGCAGAGAAGACGAATACGTACCTTGCTCAGTTACTAATTCACCATCGATCACCCCTTGTTTCCACTTCGTATCAACCGTGTCATTATAGCGTACATACAACACCTATCTATCTATCTTTATACCTATCGTATATCTCTATCAACGTGCTTAAGATCGCTTTTTCTTGAAAGAGATCATCTTTTCTTTTGATTCAAGGTATTAAACGTCTTACCATCTATCCATGGTCTGAGATCCTCTGGAGTGATATAATCGCAGCCTTCTTGTTTAACGATATGAAAGAAGTTTCTCGCACTTCCACGCTTAACGGTATGTTGAACTAACTCTTCATTCAGAAAAGAGGCACTTCGGTTTTCATCTTCTCCTTCAGCAGCTGACATATGATCGGGAGGAGGGGGCGAGGAAGAAGAAGCGGCAGGAAGAAAAAACTTCGGAAGTTTAGAGTTAGGAAAGCCTTCCCCGAAGGTCGTAGGATCATCGCATGCAAGAATGAGCCGGTCGGACCAGAATCTGCATGCACGCATGTATGCAAAAAGGACAAGGAACTCAGAAAGAGATAAAGGAACATGAAAAGTTAAGGAGAGACAAAGTGGGTTGAGAGAAGGGAGAGCATGAAAACAGAAGGTAGATTTACCAGTAGGGACAGAGAAAATTCGAGAAAGGCAAGAAAGTGTCAATATGTTGCTGCGATGGAGATACTGTATAGACTTGATGTATAGAAGGGCAGAGTTATTCTATGCGAGAACGCGAAACAAGAATGAGATAGACTTCCGAGTCGGGCTATCTTTATAGATAAATGAAGGAAAAGAAGAAGCAAGACAGGGCAGAGGAGAATACACCGGAACCAACAGATACAAAGAGACGGCACCGGGTGTATGTACACCTCAGTGATTCTAACACGTAGACCCTACAGGACCCAAGATAAGCAAAAACGACCGTCCAACCGATTCCTCTAGAAACAACGTCAAAAGATAGATATACACATGTATAACGCGCTGTCCGAGACTTAGAGCAAGTCCTGATCTCAGTCAGGAGAACAAGACTTGTCTGTTGTGTGTCTCGAAGTCTTCTTGTCTCTCTCTTTGTGTTGCTCTTACTCTTTTATCATGGGAAGAGAGATTGTGCCGGTGTCATGGCGATCAATCATAGCAAAGATCCTGGCTGAAACAAAAAGAAAGACAGGGAGTAGATAGATAGATAGATTGGTCGTCCCCTCAGATGTGTGAATGTGAAGAGAGAACATCTAGCCGTTTTTCGTATGGACCAGCCTTCGAGAACACCCAGGAAATGAGTGCATACCAGTCCCTCTAAAACAACGTATGAGATCTATCCGCAGTTAAAAGGACAGATCCACCCGACGTCTATTTTAGGGTAGACATCTATACACATACTGAAGTGTATATACACTTGAAATATGACATAGACATACAGGCAGCTGGACAGATACGTGCATAGTAAGAGAGCTGCCTGCGAGAATGAAGAAACCACGCCAGCAATAGAAGAGATCGAAGGAGAAATGCATGCACATTGTGTGTGAATGTCTACTATGAACTTACCTACAGATCCATCGGTCACTATCTACCTACCATCCTCTCTGTCTATCCACGTCGGAGAGGGTTGGCTGCCTGAAGAGATACCTGCAAGTCCTCACTCATTCCCATGCATACATGCATACAGATATATGTGAAAGCATAGCTACACGTATGTACATAGGACGAGAAACCGAAAGATATCGACAAGCGCATGTGTTCTATATCTCTCGATGATGTCACCCTATAGAAACTCGAGAAGCCTAGCAGAGATAAGAGACTAGACCGTTAGCTGAAAGAAAGAGACAGATACCTCTCCCTTCCCCGGTCCTCCAGAGCTTTCTTACGAGCCATATATTCCCCGAGACCTAGTAGAGGAACAACAATCTCTTGGGCGAAGACATTTAAATCGGATATGCCTCCTCCTGCTCCTGAGTCGCCATGCTTATCGAAAACTTCCTTCAGTAATCTTAAAGCCTTCTCACTCATGTGTGAGGTCGGTTGGAGAGACAGAGCTTTCCTATACCATACAGGCGCAGTGCATGAGATTTCGACAAAAACACTCATAGAAAGAGAACAAGCGAAGAAGAAAAAGAAGAAAGACGAGAAGTCTTGAAGTCTCCTGTATCCATTGTCTCTTCTATCCAAGAAAGGAAGCGAGATCAGACACAGGAGAGACCTCTCTCTTGCACTGGCAACATCGTGAGCTTTCTCTCTCTTCAGAGTCGAAGCAGTTTTACCAGTTCGTCCTCTGGCTTGAAGCTACGCTTCTACATCTATACATCGCATGCATGTCTCTACGCCTAGAAATGTCTAATATCTGTACTCATACGTATACCGCCTATCTTATCTACGCATATTCACCTCCCGCCGGAGGCGTATCTATCTATTGAGGGTGTATCTCCCAGCCCCTCTCCATACACATTACCTTTGATGTCTGATATACTCCAGAAGTGTTTTTGACTTATGAAGAGCCAAGGAAGAAGAAGAGACGCCACTTTCTTTTGTGCTCCTTTCTTCTTCTATCGCGACGCGAGAAGGAGGATGACAATCTGCCGAAGCATTTGAACTTGGCTTTTTCTCTTCGTTTTCGCTTTCTTCTTTTCTGAGGAGAGATAACTTCTCTGGAGAAGGCGACTCTGGCAACGTTGACGAGCTTCCTAGGGAAGATGGAGAGAGAGAAGAAGAAGAGACACCTGTCTTCTCGGATTCACTCTTCTCCTCCTTCACTATCGAAGCTCTACAAGAGGAAGAAGAAGAGAGAGGATCGGGATCTCCTTTCGCCCCCTCCCCCGGGGATGCAAACTCTTCATCTTTTCTCATTTCTGTCTTGCTCTTCAAGCCATCTTCCCCGATTGGCGATAAGAAGACTTCTCCCTGAGTAGAAGACGACTTGGCTTTCTCTTCTTCTCTTCTTTCCTGTCCTTGTTCCCGCGCTTGATGCTGAAGTCGAGGAGAAGAAGAAGAAGAACGTGGCGATTTCTTCTTAAGAGATTCAAGAGGAGACCTTGTCTGTTGGTGAAGTCTCTCAGTTATCGATCCTCCCCTGCCTTTCCTTTCATCTTCGATTCCTGTCTCCGTTTCTTCTCCGTCTTCTGAGAAGGAGGATGACGCGTCTTGGAAATCTCCTTCTACACTTTCTCCTTGTCTCTCTTCTTCTCTTCTGACTAACCTCGTTCCACTTGCTTTAGAGCGGCCTTCTCTTTCTTCTATATCAACCGCCATGTGTCCGTCATCTTCTTTCTCTATGCTAACTCTATATGGAAAGGCAATATGATCGTCTGTAAGAAGATGAGAGGCGGTATGGCCTGAAGAAACGCTTTCCTTCGTAGACCTTTTGCTAGGTATATCTTGAGGTGTGTCACCCGGCTTATCCACAGAGGGAGAAAAGATCTTCATCTTTTTCTTCGACATCTCTTCCTCCTTCATCTTAGCATCTTCGGCTTCTCTCTCTCTTAAGATTGACGAAGAAATCTTTGGTGAATCTCTCTCTGGATCCCTTTTCTTTCTTTCTTCTTCTTCCTCTCGTCCTTCTCCAACTGTGTCGTCTTGATCGTCTCCTGCTCGTTGTTCTTCTTTATGATGAAGATAAGATAATTCTAAAGGCTCTAAAAGGGATGAACTTCGTCGGTTTGCCTCATTGTTCTCTTCCCCCCCGTCCTCTTCTGCCTCCATGGCGGTCAGAGGGGAGCGAGATGAGATACCGCCGGGAGAAGGAGTAGAAAGAGGATGAGATTCACGGGGAGGATAGTCTGCGTCACCCTTGGAGCTAGAACTATCGACTTTACTGGATTTAATTTCGTGGGAGGATGGATCAGATGAAGATGCAGAGGAAGAAGAAACAGTTCTTCCTATCGTCGTTGTAGAGGGAGGAGGAGAAATCTTTTTACTCACATCAACAGGAGGAGAAGAGGAAGTAAAGAATGGAGAAGATGAAGAAGAAAAGAACGATTTTCCGCTACTTGAACGCTTCGGTGAAGGGACAATATCTATAGGACGTCGCAAGTATGTCGTAGACGTCGATGTAGAAGAAGATACACGAGGGGAAGACGCCAGTCCCCCTCCTCCTCCTCCAGGTGTACATACACCTAGAGTTGGGACTGATGCAGTAGTTGTCGAAACAATAGGAGACGATGAGGAGGCAGGAGGAGGAGGAGGCGAAGAAACTGAACTTTCTCCCTGCTGACTTGATAGCGGGGCGCAAGATGAGGGGGGTGGAAGAGACGCATTATGAGACGAAGATGAAGAAGACAAGGAGGTCGAAGCAGAGGTAGACGATGTGACTTGATATGCCTGGAGAGCTTTATCAAGAAACTGAAGGGACAAAAGACACACAGAGAGAGAACGAAAGTGAGAGCCGAAGAGAAGAAGAGAAATGTCTGGGAAAAAAAGTCGAGAAGCTTTGAAGAGAAGATAGAATCATTAGCGGAAGTGTTATGAAAGAATGGAGAAAAAAGTACACTAAAGAAAAGCAAGAAAGAAAGAAAGAAAGGACGGGAGATATGAGGAAGAAACCAGGAGCGTGTAAAGACTTTCTAAAGAGAGACCTAAAAGAGCCAAGAGCCTCAGAATCCGATAGCTACTCACGCCCGTCCCAAGAAACCTTCGGCACATTTCTATCTCTGGCTGTCTCTGCCTGGCTGTACACATCTAGACTGGTATAGATCGGGGGAGCGGCAGCAAGTGGACAGCGGCGAATGAGTAGTCGTAAGGCCTCCGGCTATTGAGCTCTTTCTCTGGGTGAGGTAGATGAATTTTCAGAAAACAAATAGGGCTATATAGGGAGAGACATCCATAGAAGTAGGAGGTACACGAGTGTGCGTAGAGATGTGAATCGCACAGCTACATCATGTATGCTTCTCCATGCATGCATGAGAGCCTTCTCTTGTCCTTTTCTCTTGGCCGTAGTTCCATGTCTCTATGGAGAGCTACAGATACAGAGGACTGCATCGAGCTATCTATCTACAGATGCATCTATTGCAGAGGAGACTCTCCGAGAAAAATTTTTTTCTCTTATCCGATGGACTACTGAGTAAAGGGCGAAAGAGGCTCAAAGAGAAGGAGTGGAAGAAATTCAGAGGCGTGGAAGGATTCTCACTAAGCTACACGCATGAGTTCACATAAGAGAACGATAAAAGAAGAAGAGTTCATCCGAACGTTCTTTTCTTCTTTGTTGGGAAATCCTCTTTAGGCAGTTCACTCCAACTCACAGCATCAAGTTTCTCTGGATCGTTTTGATCTGAGAGAAGTTTTGTTTGAAGGACAAAGCGACGAAGACGTGTATCAGAAAGAAAAGGAATCATCATGTCATCTAACCATTCTCCTCCTGATGAACCTCGTCCTGAGGTGGTGTCTATACACCCCAGCCCACCCCCTCCACTACTCCCTGAGCCAGCAGAAGATAAACGAGAACTCTTCCGGCTTAGGCCTACGCCGGCTCCTCCTCCTCCTGCTGCACTTTCCCATGTAGGAGACAAATGACGTGGTCTCGAAGACGTCCTAGCAATGTGGCTCGGCAATTTACTTGTATCAATTTGACTCATGCTGCTAGAGCAAGAGAAAGAGGAGGATGAATGATGGCGAGGAGGAGGGGACGGAGAATCTTCTTCGCCACTTCCTTCTCCTTCAACGTCCATAGGATCTTGCTGGCGAAGTTTCTCTTGACCTCTTGAAAGAGAAGATGCTACCGCAGTGAGAAGAAGCAGACGAGAAGAAGAAGAAGGTGGCGCATCGCTATGGTGTTCACGACTTCCTCGTGATGTCGTAGAGGAGAAGAATTCATCTCGTTTATCTGGATTTGAAGAAGAGAAAGAAAGACTCTGGGTGGACTGCTTTTGAGAGACAAGGCGGAGAGCTTGTAGAAGGGTTGTGCATGGAGGAGGCGAGGGGGGAGAGAAGGATGAGGGGGGGGGATAGAAAGAATGACTGGTGTGATTATAGGATAAAGAGATCGATGGAAGGCTCGAGAAAGAGGCAGATGAAGAAGAAGAAGAGAGACTATTAAACGACGAAAGAGAGGAACAAAACACACAGAAGAGAAGACAGAAAGGATTGAGTTGAAGAGAAGATCAAAAGGGGGGAGAGTGAAGAAAATACATACAAACGGAAAGAAAAAATTCCGACGCCAACACACCACATAAAGTACGTGAGTGAGAGAAGATAAGAACAAAGAGAAGAAATCTACATACACACCCATCCATACAGTCTACCCACAGACTTCTACAGAGAGATGTATAGATGGTATTGATGCTGGTCTATGTATGTACACATCTGTCTCATCCTCTTTCTCTCTGTCTCTCTAGAGGATTGATGCGGAAGTCCACAAGAAGAGCATGCGAGGTGTCGTAAGGATGAAAAGAGACCCTAGACAGATAGTACAGGCTCAGCAGACATGTGTGAAGAACGAGTAGAGACGTAAGGGCCTCTTCTTCCTCCCGAGCTCGTTGAGAGACAGGAAACTTTCTTTTCTATGGAATGACCAGAGAAATAACAGTTCTATGATAAACTTGTTGGAGAAGAGAAGAGAGATGATTCACCACGAAAGAAAACATGAACTACCGGAGAAATGAAGAGCATATACATACACATCCACAGCAACACATCCGGGGATAGATAGACAGATACAGAGAAACAGATTGAAGATAGATATATTACAGATAGAGAGATGGACAGATACACCAAAGATAGGTAGATGGTGGGCATATGCTCTATAGGAGCGGAGGCGATTATGAGGTGCAGAGGAGTGAAGAAGCAGGAGAGGAGAAGAAGAGAAAGGACGAAAATGAGTAGAGTGTATACACGCATCTAGGATGGGCAGAGATAGAAAGCAAACACCAGAAGATGTAGGGATAGATGACCGAGAAGTCTTCTTGAGAACCTTCATGTGCAGAGAAAGAGCAAAGGAGAAAAGGAAAAGATAGATGAGACGACGGGAAGAAAGAAAGAAGAGACTTACTTGTTATTATTCATCATCTTGGAATGAAAGGAGTATTGAATCACGGAGGCAGGTTTCGATATCCCGTCAGGTGTATGTACACCAGACGTCCCTCCCCTTAGCCCCGACGTGACAGTATCGCTACAAGGGAGAGATGAATGAAAATCTTCTGCAGAAGAAGACGAAGAGGAAGGAGCTGAAGATTCTTCTCCCATCATGCCCAAGCAAACCATAAGAAGCTTTTAGTTGCACCGCTTTTCGGATGCAGCAAGAGCATGCAGTCACTTGTCCTTCATGTCCACACCCGTCATGATTCTGCAGTGTATGTACTCTCGGCAGATTGGTTCTTTGAGAGAGAGAAAGAAAGAAATATATAGGAAGCTGGCCGATTTTCTGATGCCGCTTCGTAGATCTCTGCGACCCTTACGAAAGGTGTGATTTGAGAGATGGATGAGATACAAAGAGAAGGAAGAGAAATATCTCTAAAGGCGAAGGGAGTGGTGAAGAGGGGAGGGAAGATTCATCTGGATTGCCATGGAGACAACGAGCGGGTGTACATACACTCCACAGATAGGCTTGAAATTCGGCAAAGAAAAAGTCTCCCTCACACAAGCCGCGATAACAAAAGAAAGTCTTTATAGTCTCCTTTAACTGGTGCCCTACAGCTCTGTCTACAGATATAACTACACATAGATCTTCTCGCCTGTTTCTCTCTCGGGGAAGAGAGTCAACCTTGTCTAGTTAGCAAGACTTTGGAGCAGGCACTTTATACATTCCACGCCATCGCAAAAGAAGAGATGAGATCTCTTTCCAAACGTTTCCTTCAGGAGGTACACCGGGAGAAAAAGAGTTTCTATGCTCTCTTGCCGAAGACGAATGGTGGGGTGTATATACACCTCGAATGTCCCGGTTTCTCTGTCCGAGTGCAGCTTGTATTTCCAAAGAAAAGCACCATCGGAGAAAGCCTGTGAGAAACTTTCTCTTCTTCTACTCAAGAGAGCAGACAGATCTCCTCATAAAGATTTACGTTGTGGATAGACGTGAAGTCTTTTAGTATTGGTTAGGGTCAGTCCAATCTCTCAGATCTTCCCCTACCTTATTCTCGTCTCTCAATTCGAGAGAGAAGGAAACGGCACAGCACAGAAATCGTAAAAGCAGCCGGGAAAAGAGCAGCCTGTGAAATGCCAAGAAGGACAGAAAAGAAGACGGGGGAAGTCGCCTGCTTCATATGCGACTGCTTGTTAAAACTTAAGACTTCTTGTATCCTAGGCTGGTAGCTCACTCACTCTTTTCATTGTGTCTGTCGTTAAAGACAGAAAAGGTAGAAAGGAAAAGTGGAAGAAGGAGAAGAAGAAAGACACTGCGGAGAAGAAGGAAAATGAAGACACTTCAACCTTCTTGTCTTGATCTATCCCCAAGAGAAGTGAAGTGACAGAAAAGACCGCTTGGAAAAGAGAAGAAGGATGGGGAGGACGTGGGATGAAGAAGAAGAAAAAGAAAGCGAACGGCTGAAAGAAGAAGACGAGAAAAGAAGAGAAGATTTTCCTTCGTAGACAGATAGAGGAGTTCTTCCAGTGTCCCAACGCGATGGAAAACGAAAAGGCGAGGACTGAAGTGTCTGAATTCTAACAGGGCGACTGTAGCGAGAGAGAGAGGGATAAAGAAAGAGAAGAAACAAGAAGATGAAGTTAAGTTAGAGAGAGAAACCTAAGAAAGCGAGAGAAGAGCGATGAAGACAAGAGACTAAGAATGGAAAGGAGTCAAACCATCACTCTTCCCTTCCCTGAGCATCGATGAACTCGGCTCTGAGGGCATAGAAGAAAACTACCTCTTTGAAAGAGAGATAAAGAGAGAAGGAGAATCTTTTCTCTTGAAGAAAAGAAAGAAAGAGGTCCGAAAAGTTGGGGAGATGGGAACAAGGCACAAGAAAAGAAAGGGGCCGCTGTTAAGGACTTTTCTTTCTACGCTTTTCTCTACCCGGGATGGTGGTGTAAGAAGTAAAGCAGTCCTAGGTCTAGCGATGGTAATAACGAAGAGTAGGTGGTGGTAGCGAGTTCCTTACTAGCCTTCTCTTCTCATCTTTCCAAGAAGTAGAAAAAAAGAAAGAAAAAGGCGACAGACATAAGCATCTCACTACTCCTCTCTTTTGCCTTTTCTTTTCTTCAACGTCTCTCATACTCGCTGCTTCTGTTCATCCTTCTCTGAAGTGTCTTTCTGTCCACCCCCTCATCGGCCGACTAGTCGTAGCTACATAATACAACACGCACACAATGAACGTGTAGGGATGAAGGAAGGTATTCCTCATTCCTCCTGTCCTTCCGGGAGCTTTTCTCTGTTGCGGGTCTTCTCGCTCAACTCGATGGACGCATAGACATGTAGATGGTCTAGTGGTTAGTGAGAGAGTATCTAAGTCTATAGGCATACGTACGTAGTTCGATTTTGCAACGGAAGTCTTACAGATGACGACATCTGTCTTGAGATCTACAGAAATGGGTAGAATGTATTCGGACTGTACCTACAGAATCTATGCCTACCTATGTACAGGTGAGCATGTATGTCTGTACGTGCATTTGTCTGTATGTGTGTATGTAACAAACCAAGACCGGACCCGCGTCTTAGTGAAACCTTCATGGATAGACAAGCAGCACACGCAGCCCAGAGAAGGTACATTGTGAGACAGTGGATGCATTATGTATGTATCTTTCTCATATATACATATTTATATCTGTAACCATGTCCATCTAGGTAGAAACCTGCTTAGATATGTGGCAGGAGTGTGTATAGCATATACACTCGGATGGGTCGAAGGGACGTGCATGAAGACCATCTGTTTTGCTAGAACATGGGCCTGCATCAGAGTTCAAGGAATTCTTTTCCTTCGCTTCTCTCTTCTTCTATCTCGAGAGAACAGTGAGGATGGCTTGCCTAGAGCTACAGTGAGAAGCCTGCGTCTCTCTCTCTACGTGTGTCTCTCTATATATGTATAAACTTAGAGGGTACACTATAACATACAAGCCATACATTTGTCACTATCCTCTTTACACGGGTATGTACGTATGGGTCGGCACATAGGTGTTTCTTTGGTAAGTCTTTATACAACAGTAGTCATAGATTGTAGACAAGAGCGCCTAGGAGAGATAAGTACTGCATATGTGATAGATTGCGAAGTGCTTCCTAAAAATTCATCAAGCCGTGCGCCTTTTGAGGGGTCCGTAGAGATAGACCTGAAAGTTGCTGGGTGACTCCTAGGGGTGTATCTCCAACTAGCAGACTGATTCCTTTAGGCAAAGGAGCCACAGAAAGACAGCTTCTTTCTCGACACGTGCTTTTACTTTCTTCTTCCGCCAGCCACGATCTCGCTTTCTTCGAATGATTCGGTAGATAGCCTCCCTGAGGCCTCAAGATCTTGTTCTGTCGCGTCTCGATCGTCAGAACTTCAGTCCCCCTGACAGTCCTGCTATGAGGAGAATAGTGAGGGACATCGAAGTCAAGACATAGTTGCTGTCGTCTTGCATGTATATAGATAGATGAATACAATAAGTATGATCTCGATCCTAGCTCCGGTCTCATGAAGAGCTTCGATCAGAGAGACGCCTGGTTTGTCACAGGCACTCGGCCCTAGATGATAGATAGGATCACAAAAGTCTTCTGTGGTCAGCCTGTTGGCGGCGGCCTGTTCAGTTCCGTGGATAGGATGTCCGTAGGTCCACACACAAAAGAAATCTCGGCTATTCAGAGGGTGGCGTCGCCAGATAGACACAGTGGGCGTCTCACGTTCTCTCCTCGGTTTCTAGTACTTGGACCGTGATATGGGAACCGCAGCTCTGTTGATACGATGCAGCTATTTTCCTACACAGAATCTATCTCCTTCTTATGCGGATCTACAAGATGAGGTATTTGGGTGACTCTTGCATGTAGAATGGCAGGGGAGGAGAGATGCTGTCCCAAAAGTGAAAAAAGAGAGAAAAGAAAGAATGAGGAATCCGGGACTGCTGTATCATGTCGTAAAATCTTGTGAACCTGACACAGATCATAGGAGGCGGTGTATAGGGGGGGGGGCTCCCTATCATCCCTCTTTCTTTTGTCATATCTCTTTCTGCTTATCTCCAAGTTGAGAGAGATGAGACCTCTTATCTAGTGGAAAAGTAAAAGCAAAAGACCATCGAAAGCTCCTGCCTTTTGTGAGTGGTCTTCGATGAAGAAACCAAGAACCTCTATAGACAGCGTAGTGGGTGAGGAGTGTATTGAGAGTCTCTTTTAACCAGTCTTCTACTTCTTATCAGAAGTCATGATAAGAAAATCTTCCCTTTCTTCAAGGAGGTGTCTACATGGGAAACAAACATCTGTCAAAGAGCTTAAGGTGCATGGATCACCTATCTCTGTCTATACAAGATATGGCGATCCTACCTTCCTCGCTATATAACGTGTATGAACTTAACTCTCTCTCCCTCTATCCGTCTCTCTCTCTATCTCTCTCTTTCTCTATCAGTCTCTCTCTTTCTCTAGCCGTCGCTCTCTCATGCATACACAAAGGTATGCACCGAGTATGTATTTGTACATCTTTAGATCCATTCCTGTTGGGTAGAAAGAAAGTCACCCAAGGGAAACAGACGAAAGAAGATGATGTGGAATGACGACAAGAAGAAGAAAAAGAGAAAAGAAGGAAAAACATTTCTTAACTCTTCAAGAAAAGGAAAGACAAGAAAAAAAAATACATTACAGGGTGTACGTACATCCCGATGTCCCTACCCATGACCATCGTAGAAGAGAAGGATGATGATCGATGGATCTCCTAACCACGGAGTACATTCTTTTCCTCTTACCGCTGAGACAAGAAGAAAAACAATTCCCCTGCCACCAGCCCTGCTAACAGCTGAATGAAAAAATACATACATACGCACATGCGTACATACGTTGGGACACAAACTTGTATCAATATATATATAGGTACACATACACATGTATCTATCTCTCTCTCTCTCTCAAAATATATACATACGTATGTACGCTTGTATGCATACACATATTTACGCATACGCCAGTATTTGTATATATATATGTTACACACAGTTGCCTGTCCAGTATGCGCAGAGTACTCCGATGGGAGAAAGAAGACCCAGGAGAGGAGAAGAGGCATGAAGGAAAGACAAGAGAGAGGGAACCCGGGACAGAACGATAACCCTGTCTCGCTGTTTGCATGCGATGCTTGCTGCCCTGAGCCGATGAAGAGAAAGAAAAGAAAGAAAAAGACAAGAATAAAGCAACACGGATATAGGACGGACAGAGAGAGAGAAAGACAAAATAAGAGACATTTTGTACTCCCATAAAGAAAGACCAGTACGACCTGTCGGAGAAGAAAACTTGAACACCTTGCGATGTCTGTACACCAGAAGAAAACGAGACGAGTTGAGAGGGAGACGGCGACAAGGGTGGAACACCGAGTTTAAGCCGAGGGAGAGACAAATTGATCCTTCAAATCATCCATAACTGAGAAACCTCAGATTTGTTTTTTCAATCACGAAATTCTTCTTCTTCTCTTCCCCCCCAAGAGTCTTCGGGTCGATTGTCCAACATAAAAGAGAAAGAAGAGAATCGATGTTCATGTATAGCTGTCATACATCTCTCGATTCGTTAGTATCGCCTTCGATCTCCTCGTCCGCCTATCGCTCCATTCTCCCTCATCCCACATGCCCCTGCTATTCCTATACGTGCATAGGCATAATGCACATACATACATACACATCATACACCTCACATATGCATAGCATACAAATATATACGTATAGATATATAGAAGTATTCAAACTATAAATATATATATATATATACATATACAGATACATGTAGACTTGGTGTGATAGATATCATCTCATACATGGAGCCTATCTACACATCCTCACGTACATAGAGATATCTCTCTATACACAAGGCCCCGGTATACATCGGCTCTGCTTCCCTTCCATGTGCAGATGACGTCCACCGAAAGTACTTTCCTTGTTTCTTTGCATGCAAAAGCTTTAACTTTAGATTCGCTTTGTTCGTCCTTCTCGTTGCCCCATTCTCTTCCGACTCTTCAATGACCTATTCTGTTCTATTCTTCAGAGACAAACAGGGCTACTTCTTTCGTCGCTGTGGTCGTCTCTGTCTCTCTCTCTTTGTTCTCTTTCTCTCCTTCTAAGTTGACGCCTTGTATAGTAGTGCCTATCTCTTTCAAGTAGAGCCTGCTGAGAACATCACCACTTCTCCTCTCCTTCTCCCCCTCCTCCGTCTTCTTCGCTTCTTTCCTTCTCGACAGTAAGAAGAAGAAGATCTTCTTCAGACGACCCCGCAACATAGAGAGCGAGGTGATGGAGAAGAACCAAAGAGACAGATGATCAAGATATCCGAAAGAGAGTCAGGTAGAGAAAGATACGAGAGGGAACAAAGAAGAAAAAAAGAGAGATAATGAGAGAGAGAGAGAGATGAAGGAAAGAAGAGAAGGCAGCGCTATGGTCAACCAGAGGGGGAGGAGGAGGAAGAAACACTTTCCGTCTTGACCTTGACAGAAGGTTCTTCCTCTAGTCCCCTTGAATGGAGAT
>NW_027154291.1:53797-54045 GCF_002600585.1 Cystoisospora suis
TCTCCCTCTTCTTCTTCTTCGACTTTGAGGGAAACCTCATCTCCTCGATGAAGGGGCTGCCGCGACGCCGATGAAGCAAATCTTCCAGACAGACAAGTAGCTATCTCCTTCTCTCCTCCCTCCACCGTGTCGCCTTCTTTCCTGGGACTTCCAGAACTATTACAACTAGACACCATTGAACCAGAGTTCAAATCTGCTAAAGAACAACAGGGGACATATCCTTTCTCTTTCTCACTTTCTTCCTCTTC
>NW_027154291.1:54134-54481 GCF_002600585.1 Cystoisospora suis
TACTAGGAAAACAACAAGAGGCAGACGAAGAAGAGAAGAAGCCTCTATCATCCCCTCCAAGAGCACACATCCACTTCTGTCTTTCTGCTCTTCTAACGGATTCTTCACACAGACACGCCATCTCTCTTAAAGTCTGAGAGCTAAGATGGGAAGCCGCTCTATGGATCTCCCTCAACTTCAGCACCAACTGTCGACTGCTCCATACAGATCCACGCTCATGTAACCTCCGAGAGCCCCCCCCGGCTCCTCCTCCCCCTCCGCCTGCTGGGTAATGCTGAGAACCTGATGAACCTTTGAGACCACGAGAACTGACACATGATAAAGAAGAGGAAGAAGTTGCTGGAGTA
>NW_027154291.1:54679-55058 GCF_002600585.1 Cystoisospora suis
CCCCCCCTGTTGAAGTTTTTCTCCCTGATCCACCACCGGCTGTTTTTCTTCCTGTAGTCTTCCCAGTGCCTCCTCCTCCTCCCGCGGCATTTCCAGCGATGCTTGCGACAGGAGAAAAAGAAGGTTGAGAAAGAGCTGGAGTCGAGACAGAAGGTGAAGGTGCTCCTGCAGGTGATGTAAAGGGCAAAGGAGATAAGAAGGGAGTCGTCGCCGTAGGTGTCGTGGTAGCAGGACTCGTCGCATTTTGAGTTGCGGGGTTTTGTTGCTGTTGGCCATACGGCGAAGCCAGCAGCATATGATTGGATGGAAACTGGCGTGAAGGCGTAGAAAAAGGAGAAGATGGACAACAGGAGTTCGTTGAACAAGAAGAAGAAGAAGC
>NW_027154291.1:55214-55538 GCF_002600585.1 Cystoisospora suis
CCTCCTCCTCCTGTTGATGACGAGAGTGAAGTTGCTGCCCCACCTAGGAGATTTCCTTGTAGAAAGGGTGAAGCGGCTGGGTGTAAGTGATAGCCTCCTGCTGTCATCCCTCCTCCGACAATCCCTGTATGGGGGGGTGTAGGAGCACCACATGCACTCGGGGCACCTCCAGTGCCTGATGAAAAGAGAGGATTCATCATCGTATGAGCACAAGGCTGTCCTCCTGCTGTATTGAGAGACGACGATGCTGCATTCATCATAAGACCTGTCGCGGCGCCTGCTGGGGGAGAAGCAAAGGGAGTTGAAGAAGATGAAGATGAAGAA
>NW_027154292.1:0-237 GCF_002600585.1 Cystoisospora suis
GGAGAAGACGGCGAAAAATTCCGCGATACACACACAAAAACTCGGGAGCCAAGGAGGAGAAATTCAGCAACTAGGGCGGAGAGAAGCGTTGGGAATCAAGAATCGGGACATCCGGGAGCTAAGGAGGAGGATAATCAGCCGACGGTTGAGGAAGAATAGGGGCCAGACAATAAAAGGACGGTACCTGCAGCACACGCACAACAGCACCAACAAGCGAAGAAAGATAAAGGGAGGAAA
>NW_027154293.1:0-364 GCF_002600585.1 Cystoisospora suis
CTTCTTCTTCTCTTCCTCCTTCCGTCTCTCAGTCTCTGTAAGATTAAGAAGGAGCATACTTCACAAATAGATAGACTGCAAATAGGTAGAATGAAGATAGAGTCAAAGCTAGTCAGAAAGATAGGTGGATAGATTGAAGCTAAATAGAGAGATAGATACGAGTTGATGGTAGTTCATTCTTTTCTTCTTGTCTATCGTCCACAGTGAGGCGTATGCACCACTCTCTGTCTGATACCTCATTCATCTTCTCTTCTTTTCCTCTGTTTTATCTCCGTTTCTCTTTCTTCTGTTGTAATCTCTCTCTTTCTCTGTGCTCTTCGTCCTTCATATCTCTTTCTCACTCTTTTTTCCTCACTCTATCTAT
>NW_027154293.1:660-12916 GCF_002600585.1 Cystoisospora suis
TATCTATCTGTCTTTAATCTATTATCTATCAATCTATCTATCTGTATTTAATCTATCTATCTATCTATCAATCTATCTATCTATCGTTAATCTATCTATCTATCGTTAATCTATCTATCTATATCTATCTATCTATCTGTATTCTATCTATCTATCGTTAATCTATCTATCTATCTATAGGCTTCTGGCGGTCTTGTGAAGAAGAAGATGATGAGAGGGTGGGGTATTTGAATGGCCATTCTTCGGCGTCTTCTTATTAGATCGGTTTCTACTTTCTTTTTCCTCTTCATTTCGTAATTCTGTGTCTATTCTTCACAAGGATTTCAAGGACTGTTTCTTCTCAGGCTCCCCATCGTAATCATAAGAGGAAGCCTCACAACAAAACTCGAGCAAGTCACCATGACAGATGAAGAGACTCTCCTTCTTCTTTTCTTCTTTCTTTTGTGTCTCTGTGTATCTTTCTGATCTCTGCGTATCCATCTATCTTCATATCTATCTATTTAGCAATGTATCGTTCTATTTGTCTCATACTCTCTCTTGTGTTCTATTTGTGTATCTTTTTGTCATCCCCCCTTTTCGTTTTCTCTTCGTGTGTAGGTGTGGAAATGTGGCTACAGTGATGGAGCTAGACGAGCATCTTAACTACACCTTTAAAACGTTCGAAGCCGCTCCACCCGTAGGAAGAAAATCTTTCTTTTCTTTCTTTCTTTTCTTTTCTTTCTTTCTTTCTTTCTTTTCTTTCTTTCTTTCTCACTCTTTCTTTCTCATGGAGTGAAGATGGAGTTTTTATGAAGAGAACTCTGTCTTGATCATGTTCTTCTTTCTCTTCTCCTCTTTTCTTTTTCTTCCAACGCCTTCGCTTTCTTCGTCTTTCCTTCTTCCATGCATGCATTTCTTATTCTTCTTATGATGACGTAGACGACGTGGGGAGTTCAGTGCGAGTCAAACGGACGGTCTGTGCTGGATGTTTGTTCTTCTTCTTGCATGCGAGACGACACGACTTTTCTCTGTCTTCTTGTCACTTCCGTGTCTATACACATGCATGTCTATGTATACATGTATATACGTATGCCTATACAAGTATATATATATATATATATGTATATAGATGTACATGTGTCTACCTATATCTGCATGTATGTACATTTTGATTAGACTAGTCTCTCGCTCTCTGGTGGATAACCTAGTTACATATATATATATATATGTATATGTACATATATGTATATATCTACATAAGTATATGGTGATAGTGTTTCTTCATTCATTTAGTCAAGAATGAGTTTGATACGGCGCGAGCTGTCGTCTGCACATACGGTCCTATGAGCGTGTAGGACATAGAGAAATAGAGAGAGATAGATGCAAGATGATGCCTGGGATTTAGAAAGATAGATAGACAGACAAGATTTCATGTATAGGTCGATAGATGGGAGTTCTACTGATCGACTTTTTATGCTTTTTCTTGTTATTTGCATGCATTTGTATTGTGTATGTGTATATGCGTTTGAATGACAGGAGCGCCGAGGAATTCCGTCGAAGAAACCTCCCCCAGATTACTTTCTATAAAATCTAACTCTTTAACACACTCCTACTCTTTCTTCTTTCTTTCCTTCTTTCTGTCTCTCTCACGGTTCTTCTTATCTTCTCTTTCTGCCTTTGCTTCTTATGAACTTGCTAGCTACATGCATCTCATTCATAAGAGAGAGGAACAGTAGCGACGAAGTAACGCAAGAAGTCCATGAGAAAGAAAGATGACGACAGAGAGTGAGGCGTCTACAGAAGGAGGGAGGAATGGAGAAAACAAGACAAGAGAAGGAAAGTCAAAAGTATTTCTTCCTTCCTCGTGTCGAGATGAGGGAGAGGCGTTGTTTAGAAGAGAAGAAGAAAGATGCAGTCGGGATGAAATACAAGAGAAAGAAGAGAAGAGGAACTGGTCTGTCTCTTGACAACTCTTTTCTTGAGAAGAAGAGGGACTTGTTTCTTCTTCTTTTTCTTAAGTTTCTTTTCTTGATCTAGGATGGGGGTGGATGATCAACTCGCATGTCACTTGTGTTTGTGTCGATTGTCGACAATCGATACTATCTATCTATCTGTTATATTCATTCCTCTTCAACAAATCTTTTCTAAGAAGCCACTTTTCTCTCTCTCTCTTTCTCACTTCATTTTCCGAACACTTTCTTTCTCTCTCTGTCTCCATGGAGAGACTTTCTTTCTTTTTCTCTCGCTTTTGAATAGAGTTCTCTTTTATGATGGTCGTCTTTCTCTTTATGTATCCGAGGACGATAGAAGAGGAGGAGGAGGCGACTCTATCTCTCCCTCTCTCTTCTCCTCAGGTCATCGATGAGAATTGACAGAAGCTTCTCTTCCTTTTCTTTCTCTCGCGGTTTCCTCTCTCCTGCTCTCTTATCACTCTACCTTCCCTGTATCTCGATACAGTGGAGATATCTTAAGATACTCGATTAGATATCTACACATACATATGTCCCCAGTGTACATACACCTCCTACTACCATACATACTCATCTCCGCACATATACTCTACTATGATATCCACACAGGTATCTCCTCTATTACGTCTACATGCGTCTATGCGATATAGAATATCTCCACACCTAAGATGTCTCAAGACATTCATACCTATCTCTATAGAGATTCCTTCTTCTCTCCCGGAGAGAGAGAGAAAGAAAAGCATCACTGTATACGGCGTCTACTCCTGCCAAGTAACCCTGGCGAGGAGAGAGTTTAAGGAATTTTTCTTTCTTCTAGAATGCGAGATCGAAGTGAACAACTGCTACTGCAATCACCTCACATAGGTATCGGCTGTGTGTGACGTAGAAGTCGTGGTCGTAGTAGTAGAGGCAGCCTTTGAGCTGGATTAAGCTAAGGTGAGAAAGAAGAAGAAGAAAGAGAAGCACGGGGTGCTCGTGTTACGTGGTGTCTCATCTCTTTATGTTGCTTCACTCTGAAAGTTCCACAGAAAAGGAAGGAAGGAGATCAAGAGGATGAAGAAAGAGACTTCTTGAGAAAGACAGAGAGAGAGAGAGAAAGATGATAGAAAAGACCTTCCGGAAAATCTGATGGTCTTCCAAGCCCAATAGAAATCTCTCTCTCATTTCTTCAGCTGAGCTAAAGACTCTTCGACAAGTCGATCCTCATCACAAGAAAGATCAGAAATCCTTCCTCCTATCTTTAGCTTCATTACGTCTACTTCTTCATCTTCTTTACTGGAGGTAGAGAGAACTGTGTGGGTTATGGAAGTAAAGGAACCTGATTCGATACAAGCCTTCTATCATTCTTACTATATACACCTTAAGAATACCAAGGCTTAACGACAGGAAGACGCACTAGAGTTGATAGAATACAGAAAGGTACACAAGTATATACATATACACAGATGTTTATGTAGGAGATACGGTGAAGATGAGGGAGATCGACTTTTAAGAGAAGGCCTGAGGGAGAGAAGAGAAGGAGTTAGGGATTGAACGGATGTCTACATTTCTTTGCATGCACTTCAACTACATGCAGGGCTCTGCTTGTTTTCTTCTCTCTTCTTTCTTCTTCTTCTATGGACGTCTCGAGGACAGCAGATGCAACAATAAGAGCTTTCTTTCTCTCTATGTTTGAAAGAGAGAGAAGGACAAGAGATTGAAGATGAAGAAGAGGAAAAGAACGATATCGAAAGAGAACAGGACAAAGAAAGAAAGATAAAGAAAAGAATCCTAAGTCATCATATTGAATGATGCCTTAGGGTTCTTCTCTTTACCCACTCTCTTAAACGCCTGCTTTGTTCAGTATCACAGCAGACATCTAAATATACACATCTACATACAGACATATAGACATTCATACTAAACATACACATAGAAATACAACAGCTATAAATATATATATATAATATAAATGTAGGTGTATCCATATGTACGTCTAAGAGGTAGATGGGATATGCTAGATAGAGAGAGATTTCTGTTTGCCTCGTACAGCAAACAGACCCATATACCCCGCAGCTCATCAAAACATCTAGAGAAAAATTTCTTTCTTTCTTTCTTTCTCTCAATGTTCCTCTCTTTCTTTCTTTCTTTCTTGAAGACTGTTGTCGGTCGATAAGGCGATGTTTCTCTCCTTCAGAAAGCATGGCCATTGGTAGCCTCCCCCCCCCCTCCCCCTGTCTTCTTGTGTGTGTGTGTGAAAGAGAGATGGGCAGGTCCCTCTTCTAGTCATTCTCGCCTTTCACAGAGAGAGATCTTGCCTCTTCTCTTTTTCCAAGGAGATACACCATCTAGACAGAGAGAAAGCGAATAAATCCATCTCTTCGTTGATCTATCTATCTACCTAGCTAGATATCTAGAATCCTCTTGTTTCACATACAAGCAAAGAAAGAAGGAAAGAAAGGGAGAAGAGCGAAGTATCATCTCTCTCTTTCTTCTTTTTCTTCTTATGAAGGTGAGAGTGATGGATAGTTAAGGTCGTATTTGCGTGGAATTTTCTTTAAACCACTTGACTGTCCTCGAAATGCCTGAGATAGAAAAGACAGAAAAGAATGATAAAGAAGATAAAGAAAAAAAAGAAAAAGAACAAAAGATCGAAAAGGAGAAGAGAAAGAAGATGTGAGAGAGAGAGAGAAAGAAAGAAGGGAGAGATAGAAAGAGAGAGAGAAGAGAATGAAGAATAATAAGAAACACTTCATTCCACATCGACGACTCACGGGACGGTAGAAACACAAGATAGAAAAGAAGAAGAAGAAGAAGAAATCTCCTCTGACACCAAAAGGAGTGCATCGAAAGAAGAAGCAGAAGAATGCCATGGATTACCTTATAGGCCTGTCCGCATGCAAAGATAAGAGAGAAAAAGAACCAAGTTAAAGACGCTTCTCTTACAAGGAGTGATGCCAAGAAATCGATCAAAAAAGAGAGAAAGAGAAAGGACGGAAGAAGAGAAACTAGAAACATGAGAGTCACTATTCCCTACTTCTCCTTCTACTAGGTGGGGTGCTGTCACATGAGGTGTATATACACCACTCCATTCTCAGAGTCTCTACAAACCCTTCATGATCTATCTTTCTATCTATATCCACATAATCTGTCTACCTCTCTATACATACATGATGAGGAGTAGTGTGGAATGACTGTGTCTGTATGCCTTTTGAGAGATAGCGTAAGCTATAAGAGTAGAGAGGAGGCGAAAGAAAAGAAAGAGAGAGTAGCTCTTTCTTTACACACGAGAGAAGATCTAAAGACCTGCAGAAGAAAGCGGATCTATCTCTCTCTCCTGCTGCTGCTGCTGCCTCATCCTCTTTTCCTTCTTCCTTTTCTTCTCTTTTCTTCTTCTTCTTCTTGGCCTCGTCTCTTCTCTTCTCAAACAGAAAAGAAAAGTTTTGTTTCTCTGGAGAGAAGAAGGTTGTTTATGATCTCTTCTTTTTCTTTTTCTCTTCTCACCTTCTTTCAGAGAAACGAACTGAAAGTCTGGACCTAAGAACCGACGTAGTCTCGCGTTCGATACAGACTGCATGCAAGAAGAGGGGAAAGAAAAACACACAAAGGGCCTCTTCTCAAGCCCTTTCATCTTCCCGATCTCTCTCTCTTTATACAAGACCTCACGACTTCCACATGTATGTGTGTATATGTATATGTTGGTCTACAGAGACAAGATCATCGGATCTCTTCTCTACTTCTTTTTGAATAGCCTCCTCATACATCGTCTACTTATATCACACACCTCTCTCTCTTTCTCTCTCTAAATATAGAAACGTACGTACATATACAAGCGTACATCTCTTGATGTATCTCTTCCTCTGTACATGGATACAGATATAGAGAGATCGTTAGATAGACGGACGTGGATCGCTTCCCTGAAGAGGAGTGAGTAGTATGCGAATGAAACAGACGAAGAAGAAAAGACGCCTTCTCAGCCTAGCTAGACAGCAAAGGAAGAAGGATAGGGAACATCTTTTTCTCTCATTCCTGTGGAATTCTTGCTTCGCTTGGGTTATTCTCTCCCATACAAATCAACATCTCTTTCTTTCTTTCATTCATAGCGTGCTTTTTTACTCGTGAGAAGACTAAGACTAGTTACAGCCGCACATTTGCTTCTTAACTTCTTCTACATTCACCCAATAGGAGAGAGAGAGAGAGATAGAGAGATAGACAGAGAGAGAGATAGACAGAGAGAGAGAGATAGAGAGAGGAGAGAGAAGAGAATCGAACGAACCTTGCGGAAAATCCCATCAGGTCTGGATGTATCAAACTAAAAAGAATGAAAGACAGAAGAAGAAACAAACAGAGAAAGAAAGAAAGACAGAAGAAGAGAAACAGAAGAGAGAAGATGAATAGAAAGGACGACAGATTGCGGACAACCAGAAAGAAAGAGACAAGAGAATCTAGAAAGAAAGAGACAAGAGAGAAAGAAAGAGACAAGAGAGAAAGAAACAGACAAAAGAGAATGAAAGAAAGAGACAAGAGAGAAAGAAAGAGAGATGAAAGAGATTCTCGGAAGACTAAGAAGACTGGGAGCGCAGGAGGCTCCTCATCGTCATTATGACAGTCCACACAACTCAAGGTTTACATTCTAGAACGAAGCAAGAGAAAGGGAAGAAGAAAAAAAGTCGCCTCTCTCTCTCTGTCTCACTTTTTCTTGGATTCTCTACTTCTTCCTTGCAAGATTTCATCCTTATGATCTATTGCTTCTTCTTAAGATCTTTTTCATTCCTTCACCCTCCCCCTTCCAACACATTCTGACGCACGCATGCATTCACACATACCAATAGGTAAGAAGAGAGAGAGAGAGACGCACGTACGTAGGTAGGTAAGGAAGTAGGAAAGAAAGAAGAAGAGAATGGAGTTTATCCTTATTAGTTCCTCTCCTGGGATATATAATGAGCCTTTATCTTCTTCTTCTTTTTCTTTCTTTGCACGCTGCTTAGATGCCTAACAGAAGAAACCGCCCTGTAAGACCCCTCCTCATTCTACTACAGACGAAAACAACACGAGAATCTCGGTATAGACAGAGATAGGGGACATACATATCATTCCTACATACATAGTAGACATACAAAGAAACACATATACATATTCATACATGGATATTCATACGAACATATGCATATCCATCAGAAGGATAGAGAGGCCTCCAGGCAGATACAGAAAGAGACTGTCTAGAGATAGATAGATAGATAGATAGTTTATGACGAGAAGGGCTGGGGTACCTGTAGGGGATGAGAGAGCGAAAATTCGTTGGCGATTGTCTCTGCAACCTCTGCTATTGACACACCCTCTACACACACAGAGAGAGAGAGAGGAGACGTCTATCCATCATATAGGTATATACATAGAGATAGATAGACAGTTATCTCCATACTTATATGAGAATGAGACAGATTAATAGATAGATTCGTTAAAGAGAAGAATATAGATTAGAGATGGATCCAGATAGACCGACAGACGGGAAATAGACAGATAGACGTATAGATAGATAAGCTTGAGTTCTGGGGAAGGAAGAAATAAAAAAGAATAGAACAAGAGGAGGAAGAAGAATGGGAGGAAGGATAAGTCGATTCGAGAAAGCGAGCAAGAGACAGAGAAGAAGAGAACGACGAGGTGAAGAAGGTGATCTTAGAATGAAGAGGGAAGTGCAATGTCTGTTTGTCTACTAACCAGGGTTATCATCGGCGAGTATGAGATGACTTTGATCCTCCGTCATGTGCGGTGTATGCACAACCTTCAAGATAATCTCCGCGGCATCTTCGCTATACACAAACTGACGGAGAGGCCGGCCTGAGCCTCCCACGACTAAAGGCTTGTCTTCGCCTAGAAAACAAAGAAAGAAAGAAAGAAAGGGAAAAGGGAAAGAGGGGGGAATGAATGAGAGAGAGAGAGATAAGGATGGAATGAAAGAAAGAGAGATCGAGACAAATAGATAAAGGGAAAAAAGAAAGAAGAGAAGGGAGGAAAGAAAGATGAAGAGAGAAGAGAAGAAAAGAGTAAGACGATAAAAGCTCATGTTTGACTTCCCTTTGCACCGTCGTAAGGTATAGATAGCCTACGTATCTATCTACTCTACATGCATATATATATACTCCCGACGTACGCAGGCATACACATCCGTATAAATTAGAGCTATTCGGGTATGTCCACGTTTCTATCTAGATATTAGAGAGGGACAGTAGAGAGATAGACAGGTAGACGAGGGATGAGATGTCTATCGATGTATCTAGATATCAGTGCTCTCTTCTTCTCTCTCCTTACAAATACACATCCTGTACATGCAGGTAGGCATCTCTTATCTTTCCCCTCGATTCTCCTTACATTTCACGTCTAGTGTAGAAACATCCATCCCTCGACTTCTCTTGGGAAAATTCTCTCTCCATCAAACGAAGGGACTGCAAGCGACACCACGCCTATCTTTATTCTATCTATCTATCTATCCGATTTCTTTCTTTCTATCTATCTATCTTCTGTTGAGAAGAGACAGATACATACATATATATAACTAGAGATAGACGATATATGTGTGTGTAGATAGGCATGTGCTGTACAACATACGTGAAGCGAGAAAAGCTTTATGTATAAGAGCTGGGAGGACATGAGCCCGAGAGAGAGAGAATCGATCAAAAGGCCCATAGAGATTTGTAGGTGAAATACACCGCCACTCCCAGCCATACTGCTGTCGATGTAGACGTAAAGAAATCTCGAGGTATCTCTTGGCGTAAGAATAACCCTCGTTCGACGGATGAGGTAGACCTTCACTGAGACAAAAGAAAGACAGAAAGCAAAAAGATAGAAAGACGAAAATACAGAGAGAGAGAAAGAGACAGAAGAACACGCAAGCATACGCACACATGTATGTCCGCTCCTCGTTTCACGACATGTCTACTATAGATAGGCAGATTGATTAACAGGTAGATAAATAGATATACACATGTGAATATCTGTATATCTGTATAGAGAGATAGAATGTAGATACATGTGTGAGGAGGGATGTATACGAGGAAGGTACCGTCTAAAAGTGCGGTATGCCGACCTTCTGATCTACTTCTTCCTCTTTGGACTAAGTTTTCCTCTCTCCTTCTCTCTCGCTTTTCTGTCCCCTATCTGTACGCATGCTAGAGCTCACGGAGTGTAAAGAGAGAGTCAAGATGGAGGGAGCAAAAAGAGAAGGGATGTTCTTTCCTACAATCTCGCAAAGAAAGCAAGAGAGAAATGTAGAGACCTTGGATGTCTCCAAATCACAGAGAGAAAGAAAGAAAGAAAGGAATGCATTC
This sequence comes from Cystoisospora suis, assembly GCF_002600585.1. Taxonomy (NCBI): domain Eukaryota; phylum Apicomplexa; class Conoidasida; order Eucoccidiorida; family Sarcocystidae; genus Cystoisospora; species Cystoisospora suis. The sequence goes on from NW_027154293.1 coordinate 9,914, forward strand.
AGATGTAAAAGACATGAAAGAAAAGAAAGAAGAGAGGGAGAGAGAGAATAACGAGAGAGAAGCTTATACACATACTATCTCCTGTGTCTCCCTCTGTTGCTGATCTTTCCTATCCATCTCTATAGAAAGTATCGAAGAAACGAAAACGCCAAGAAGATAAAGAAGACGATGAGAAGACAAAAAGAAGCAGAAGAAGAAAGTTGGGAATCTCCGCTTCTCTTTCTTTCTCTGGAGAAGATGGTGTGGTTGATCAGACAGATGCTTTGGCGCTTCTCTTAATGACCTTCTCTCCTCTTACTGTAGACACGTCTCATCCATAAGAATTCCTTCCTCTGCATATTTTGCGGGAAAGATACACGTAGACAAGCAAAACACCCCCCTCGCTACCTGCACGCACGCCACCACATTACAATATGAAAGATGAAGACGTTCAGTCATTTCTTCTTCTTTTCTTCTTCTTTTCTGTTTTCTTGAAACTGCCTTGTCGATATGTCTCTCTTTCAGTCTTTGACAACTCGAAAGATCGGACGGATATGTGGCGAGGTCTGAGAAGTTAGAAATCTTCGTCTTCTTCTTCTTCTTCATGTTCTCTGTCTTTTCGCTCTCCTAGATACTTAGTCCTTTTCTATAATCTATCGAGAGCTAAGAGAGAGAGAGAGAAAGAAAGAAAGAAAGAGAGAAAAAAGAAGAAGAAGAAGACGGACTTCTTCATGTCCGTTCTCCCTTCTTTCTCCTTTCACGGAGGTGCATATAAAGAAGAAAAGAAGAAGAGCAAAGGTAATCTTACCATGGATTGGCTCTACTTCATCTCTCTCCTTTTTGTTCTTTTCATGTGTAGAATCCAAGAATTCAGAGAGAAGGAACGATGACAAGAGGAAAGAAAGAAGGAGAAACGAGAGAAGGTGTGGCGTAATTTCTTACAGATATGCAGTGGGTTTTTTTATGGGCATACATGGCTTTCTCTGCCTTCATATGTACACTGCTCTCTCTGGTGTACATACACACACCTTTACATTATCTGCATGCATACAAATAATATGGGCAATAACGTTCGGAGTCTTCTTCTCATATAAGCCGATCGAAAGGAATCATCCCACCTCCAAGCCCATAGCCATCCATATCTACCTGAATATCTCTACAGATCTACATCTCTCTGTTTCTCTCTATGTGTACATACACTGCGACTGAGGTCTCAGCCTGTGCTCCTCCCTATCTATAGAAGAGCGAAAAGATGAAGAAGAGAGGGGAAAGAGAAGACACCGAAAAGAGAGAGAGAGTGAAGAAAAGAGGAGAAGGAGAGTAAGGAGAATGAGAAAAAGAAAAAGCGGAGTTCGTCATTCTTTCTCTTTCCTTACTTTGAATTCATGACAAAGTTTGACTACATTCTCATTAATCTCCAGATTCTCCTGAAAGAACTCCAACTTCCAACACACACGCATTCTCACATACACACGCAGAGATATAATGACAGACAGACAGACAAGTAGATGCAGAGAGACATGTATAGAGAGAATCCCAAGCCTCCTCGCACTCCTCATTTGCTCTCCTTATGGAGACGTGTAAGTACACAACGATGGATCCACGTGGCTAGATTTACAGCCACGTATGTATGAATATGTATGAATGAATATGTATGCATGTCTACATATATATATATATATATACCTACGTAGATGATGAGTATGTCTATGGGATAAGTCTTTGTATAGAGAAGAAAGGGATGAGAGGTTGAGAGAAGACGGCTGACAAGAAAAGACGATCCGTCTTCTATCGCCCCTCTTCTTCTTCTTCTCTCGGAGTCTGTTCCATTCCTGTTCAAATGTATGTGGGGAGAAGCAGCAAAAGAGAATTTTCAGAAGAATGGAAGATAAGAAAATCTCCTCCACCTATATTTACCTATCTTCGATGAAAAATACACCTAACTCAGCTAATGTGGAGTTGTGAGGTGTATGTACACCTGGGGTGTTGCTGATAGAGGCTTGTTGTGGAGTAGACCTCTGGAATCTTCATTCCCTCGTTCGGTTCTTTCTTAGCTCATTGATGAACCAAGCATTACAAGAGACCAAGTTTATAGAGGATCACATGTAAAAGACATCTGATAGAGAGATGAAAAAGAGAGTAAAGATAGATGAACACATAAAGAAAGATGACAGATTGAAGGCAGATAGGTAGATAGAATACCGATAGATGCGAGATCGATATATGTGAAGAGAGAAGCATGAAGGCGAAGAAAAAAGACAATTGAGAGAAAACAAAGATTCTCTCTGCGTGCATGCGTCTTCGTACATACGTGTCTAGGGGGTGAGACACACGTACACAGATATGAATATTCAAGTACCCTGTACATACACCGCAACAGAGACATACGTCAACTCTCTCCTGAAATGTACGACCCATCCGGTCACCTGTCTTCTACGATCAGAAAAGAGAAACAAGAAGAAAGAAGAGATGAAAGAAAAAGAAGAAGGAGAGGAGCAGGAGAAGGAGAAGACTTACATTATGAGCCATATTATCGAATAGGCCTCCCACACGAGCAGCTAGATGTATAATAGCTTTAGGTCGATAAGCCGCAAACAGTCTTCTCGCTTCATCGAATCGCCTGAGGAGTAATTTCACGCACGGAGAGAAGAGCAGAAGACAAACGAAAGAAGAAGGAAAAAGGAAGAAGAGGAACCTTCGTAACACGAAGAAAGAAATGTACAAAGACGACACCCCAAACTCCCTTCGACCCTGAGCTAAACTCCTCCTTCTCTCCTTCCTTGCCTTTTCCGTATATAAGACAAAAGAAGGCCATGAGGTCTAAGCTAGCAAGGTGTATGTATGAAGACGTTTGTATGGATATCATGTATGTATGTATGAATATGTGTGTATGTATGTATACACATGTATATGTATGTATGTACGTGTAGGTATGTATGTGTATGTGGCTATCATATATGTATATGAATGGCAAATGAAGCAAAGCGTCAAGGAGGACACTGAGAGCAGCAGGTGGAAGTGAAA
>NW_027154293.1:13027-14016 GCF_002600585.1 Cystoisospora suis
AAGTGAAAGGCCTATCAAAGAGAAGAACAAAAAAGACAAATCGCTCTTCTCAGCTCAAGAGAAAGAGGAAAACTGAACCCTCCTTCTTCAGACCTACTGTGCTTCTCAGCCAATCCTATCTATCTTTAATCTATCTCTAATCTATCTATCTTTGATCTATCTATCATCTATTTTTAATCTATCTATTTCTTTATCTCCTCCTTCTTCTATCTTGTGGCTTGAAGAGAAAGGAAGGCTGATTGAAGGGCCGCGGTATATAACTAACCTGAGATTTGCATGCTTAGAGCCCACAAAGACGAAGAGAAAAGACTCTCCCCTAAGCACTGCTAGCGGGGGAGGTATCGAGACTGCTGCCGAGCTCTCTCCCTCACTCTTCTCTACAGAAGAAGGAGAAGACGAAGATGAGGGGGGAGAACAAGAAGAAGATGAGGAGGGAGAAGAAGAGGGAAAGGGAGAAGAAGGATTAGGTTTATGAGTGGTACGGGAGAGGACCGTTTGAAGTGCATGTCCGAGTAGACCTGAGCCACCTGTAACGAGACAAACAGGGAGCTCCAGTGGAGCCTCGACTGCCTCTGAAGAGGTAGACATACTGACTGATACGAAAAAAGAAAAAGACGAGAAGAAAACAGACAGAAGAAGAAGAAGAGAGGAAGACGAAGAAGAGGCGAATCTTCATGTAAAGAGAGAAGAAAGAGAGGCTATCTCAAAGAGAAGCGAAAGCGCATTCTCAAGAAGAAGAAGAACGGATACAGAAACATGCAGATGTAAGTTTAGGGAGGAGGGAGAAGGACAAGGATGAAGAAGGAGAAGAGAAGAGAATTTTGAGACTTTTCTCCAGTCAGGGGTGATGGCGGTAGTGACACGGATACATCAGACGTATCGTCGTGCTTCTTGTGTAGAGCTAAGAATGGACAGAAAAGCCAAGTAAGTGCAAGTGAGGCTCTTCACCGAGAAAACACCCCGTCCGATCTTTCTTTCTCACTCTTTCT
>NW_027154293.1:14340-54129 GCF_002600585.1 Cystoisospora suis
ACGTTAAGGATAATGAGAAGGAGAAGATGGAGAGACACACTTTCCTCCTTCAAATTCTTCGCAGGAATTGTAAAGCAACACAAGAAAGATTCCTTCCCATGGAGGCATTTCATTCACTTCAAGGTAAAGAACGAAAGAAAGAAAGCGAAAAGAAAGATGAAAGTGTCGATGGCTTCAATTTCTAATGAAGTTGCTGAAGAGAGGCTCTCGAGTCTAGAATCGAAAGAAAGAAGAAAAGAAAACGATAAAGAGCTTTCTTCTCTTTTGGATTATCTTTCAAAGATTCATGAAAATTTCGGTGTATGTACAGTAGAAAGGACGAGAGAATATAGGAGAACTACCAAGTCGATGCAAACAGCGCTCTCCCCTGTCTCACGACTAGCGATCAAGTTGAATTGACAAAAGCCTCTTTCTGTCTCTCCTGTTACTTTTCTCCTTCTTAAGAGAGCGAGATGTGTAAAGCGAAGCTGAGAGCGCTAAGAATACAAAGAAGATATAGAAGGAAAGCCGGGCTTGAAACGCACGAGAGCTCTTTCTTCAACAAAGGCATTGAATCGAAGAGAAAAAGCACGAGGAATGAGAAGATTTCTTAACAATACCTGCCTTGGACAGTCATTATTAAGCTTCTTCTTCTTCTCGCCTTCCTTCTAGCGCATGCAAGAAAAGGGAGAGGGGGGTAGGAGGGATCGTTATGAGTATAGAAGAGGGGAGAGGAGAGGGGAGAACAAGAGAGAAGAAGAAAGGCAAGAAAATAGAGTTATCTTCTCTTTCTTGCTCAAGTTCGATAAATAAAAAAGAAAGAAAGAAAGAGGAAGAGATTCTGGTGTGTGGATCAATCCATCATGCTCTGTAGAAGCCTTTCTTCCTCGCATTCTACCACTATACAATTTGTCCGCCTCTCTTCTTTCTTTTCCTTCATTGGCTTCCTTCGTTTCTCTTCGTATTCGTCTTTGATCTTCTTCCATGATTGTCTTCAGTTTTGCAGTCTTTTTTACTTTCCTTTATTTCATTCCATTTAGTTGATTCGATCGCTCCCTCTTCTCCTTTTTGTATCTCTCTCTCCCCTTTGCATGCATTGGCGAAACAAAGCTTTCTCTCTCTCTCTCTCTGGCGCCAGCCAACTCACTCGCTCGCCGGATCCTTTTTCGATCTTCTCTCCTTCTTCGTTTCCTTTTCTGACTGAAAGAGACGTGTCTACTTCGCATCTCGCCGGCTTTGCCTTTCTCTCTTTCTCTTCCTTCTTTCTCTCTCATTTCTTTTCTTATGCTTCCGTCCTTTTTCAAGGAGAGAGGAGAGCTCACATGGAAGAAGAGAATTAGTTACTTCCATCTCGCTTCTTTCTTCTTCTTCTTTCTTCTCCTTCGTCTTCTCTTCTCACTTGTTTCCTCACATGTTCTCTCTCTCTTCTTTTTCGTGACATAGTCGGGAGGTGGGTCATTCTATGGAGACATAACTCACACCCCCTCTCTCATCCCCTCACTGTCTTTTCTGCTTTCAAGTATACCTCTTTCTTCTTGTTGTTCCCTTGCTTCTTCTCTTCTTCTTCACGACTTTTTCTCGTCTTGCGGATCTAGAAGACGGAGTCTTTCTCCCGTTTCTGCTGGCTCTTCTTCTTCTCTTCTCCTGAACGGACGAAAGAGAGAAGCTCTCCTTCTCCTCCTGTAAGAAAGAAAGAGAGCATTTCTTTTTCCTGTTCTTCCCTTCAACGTTTTAAGCCATGGAAGATCGCAGGTCAGCTCAGTCTACCGAAAGCCCCCAAGAGGAAGCGAAGGGCGAGGGAGATAAGGAAGGAGAAGAGAAGGAAGGGGATGCTTTCATGAGAAGAAGTGAATCTTTGCCGAATGACAAGGTCCACCACAGAATAATAAGACAAACAGAATCTTCTTCTCGTTCTTCAGCCTCTGCTGTCAGCTGGGGGAAGACACGCCAAGCGCCGGGTCATGAGAGGACAAGTCTGATACAACTAAGGTCTCCAAGTGACGAGGAGTCCTCTCTTCGTAATTCAGAGACCGTCTTCTCGAAGGAGTTTGCCGAGGAAATGAAGCCTGCGAGGGTCTTCGGTCAGAACAGACGAGAGGGGGAGATGTCTTTGCAATATGATGAAAACAGGTACCATAGTAACGAGAGATCAGAGGGAGAGAACAAGAATGATCATGCTCTTCCTTCTCTTGTTCTCCCCTCTTCATCTCATCTTCAAGAGACCAACCTTACTTCTTCTTGTTGTTCTTCTCCTTCTCCTCTTCCTGGGAAGAAAGCAACGCCTTCTTTCTCCTCTACTTCTCCCTCATCTTGTTTAGATCTGAAAAGACTCCAGAAGGCGGTCATGAAGAACGCGCGAATCGCAGCGAGAAAAGCAAGATTAAGAAGACATCGACGGAGAAGAAGAGCTCTCTTCTTCTGGACTTACACGAAGAGCGACACCCCCGTGGATTGTTTGGAGGATGCTTGTGAAGCGGGGCTTGATCTCATGACGCTAGCTGAGCGGCAGCTAGCGCTCGATATAGACACGTGTCTAGAAGGGGAGATTCATCAAGAACCCTTAACACCCTTCACCTCACCGGACACCTTGTTGCAACTCTATGTAAGTCAAGCCATAGATCAGCAGGTCAACTTGATTATGAAAAGAAATATGAATGAAAAGAAAGTCTCTATACAAGGCGGAAAGAAAAGCTTCTGTCCGAGTGACGAGGATCACGATGATGGGAACAAGACTTCGCGTCGGGCCCGTTGCTTTCCTTTGACTTTTACACCGTTCTCTTCTTCAGCCTTCTTGTCTCGTCTCTATTCTTCTTCTTCTCGTTTGTATAAACCTCTCCTTCCTATCTCTCCTCTCCTGTCATTTGGCCTGAACGTTACGACTGTTCATAGACGGCGGATACCTCCCCAGCTCATTAACAGGCTTCAGTATCTAGCACAAGAGAGCAGTCTAAGAAGACGAAGAAGAAGAATTCGCGGTGATCTACGTCTTCATCTACACCCTTCTTTCTGTTCTTCTCCTGCAGATTGTTCTCCTCTCCCTCCTTCCTTTCAGTTTCTTAGTCCTCTTCAACAGCTCTGTATCTTTGCTGGGAGTGAAGCTTATCTTCTTTCTTGTTTTCTACGGGATTCTAGGCCTCTTCGTCTCGGTCCGCTTGAGGGAGGAGAAGGCGATATCTTGTCTGTTTTGCTCTCTCCCGTTCCTCCTGGGCTTTTCTTCTCTTCTGTTTCTCACCTTCTTCTCTTCCTGACTCCTTACAAACTGCATGCGTTCGCCGTCATTCTAAGAGATCTGGAAGAAGATGAAAGGCACCTTGCGAGCCACTTCAGAGGAGGAGGAGGAGGAGAAAGGAAGAAAAAGAAAGAAGAAAGAAGAGAAGTCACAGAGATGCTCACGACATCGCAGATCTCATGGAGAAGAGAACAAGATGAAGGGAAAGGAGAAGAATTCTATGTATCTGTTGAAGGCGGCGATCTCCCGGTGTATGTACCGAAGTACTCTAAGAAATTCTCATCTTTAGTTGTTTCTCAGCACTCATGTCGATATATCTATCTTCCTTCTTTGTGTATCTCTTTACCTCTATCTCTCACGGAAAGACTTCTTGCTTATTCTTCTCTTCAAGCTTCTTCACTCTCTTTGTTTTCCCCCCCTAATGGAGGAGGAGGAGGAGTACTAGGTGACGGTCAGCAGGCTTCTTCTCTTCTTTCTTCTACAGCAGATGGAACAATACTTTTGCATGTTCCTATTGACTCCTCTTCTTCTTTTCTTTATAGCGATAAAGATGCGTGCATATCTAGTGCAGCCGATCATCTACGAGGAAGAAGACAGGAGCAGCTATCATGCAGAAAACAAGAGGTCTCTGTCTATCAAGTGGTCTATTCTTCTCCTTGTCTAGATACAGAGATTCCGGCTCGTCTTATCGATCTTTCTATCCATTTGACACCTCCGTCTCCGAGAGATCTACCTTCTCCAGCGGTCGATGACTTTTCGAAACAGCACTCGATCTTAAAGAAACATAGCGGAAGAACAAGAAATGCTATGGAACCTCCTCCTCTTCTACAGGGAATGACACGTATCAAACTGATCCGATGCTTTCCAGCGAATCTAGCTGCTGCTGTAGATACAGCTGATGGTGTCTATATCTTCAAACTGGTATATGAGAAGGACTCAAACAACAAGCGCTATAGGAATTTCTTTTCTTTGTTCTCCTCGACTTCTCCCTCATCTGCTCTCGAGAAAGGTGGAGATTATGGGCGACGTAGAAGACAAGAGTTCGAAGAAGAAGAAAGAACGGGGTTGGGATTACTGAGATTGCTGGGAAGTGCTTCAAGAACAGTTCGAAATCTGTAAGTGACTGAGGTGTACATACACCCCCTACCTCCTGTCAGGTGTACATACACAACCCATACACCTTTGCCTCCTTCTGTCAGCTATATATACACCGCAGACGATTGGTTCCTCTTTCCGCCAGGTATACATACACCCCACGCACTTCGTGTCTCTTTCTGTCAGGTGTACATACACCCCACTCACTTGGTGTCTCTTTCTTTCAGGTGCACATATACCCCAGTTGGGTTTCTGGTTCCCCCAGGTGTACATACACCCCCGTGCAGGTGGTATCTGTTTCCCCCCGCTTTATAGTGACCCGATACAACTGGGTACCTGTTTCTGTCAGGTGTACATACACCCCAAGACTCACTAGTGTTTTGCCGTATCTGCAGCAAAGTGATTTCCCCAGTGAACTTCTGTGTCTCTCTGTCGGACTCCCATTCTCAGATGTTGTCTCTCGTCCCTCGGTTTTCCCAAGAGAACATGGGAAAGGCCTTTAGATTCTGTCTCACACCTGTCCCTTGCTTCCATGCTTTCTCTTTCTTTCTTTCTTTGTTCTTCTTGTCTAGCATCTCAAGGCCTTCTTCCGTTCCTGTCTCTTCAAATTCTTCTTCTTTCTCATCGATCTCTGGTCCATCAAGTAACGTTCCCCTTCCTTTCCCGCCAACAGCATGTCTCCTGAGCCAAGAGGAGAGAAAGCTCTTCTTCTCACCTCTCAATAGACATCACGAGGAAGAAGAAGAAAAGAAGAAAGAGGATCGAGACATCTCTTCTCCTTGTTCTCCTAGAGATCGACAGTATAGAGATGCTACCTCACCCTCCTTTGTAGAGAGATGGAATGAAGAAGAGGGGACAGATCATGAAGAAAACAGTTTCTGCACGATCGGTGCCATTCCTCGTGAAGAATATCTGAAAGATCTTATGGATGTCTCGGTGTTTGACTCTTCTTCGTCTCGGAAGGGAATATCAGGAGGGAGGAGCCTTCTTCCTTCATTGCAATGCTTTTCAAGAAGAGAGACAGGAGAACAAGAAGATCCATATAGGAGTCTTAGCTCCTCTTCTTTTTCTTCTTCTCTCCTTTCAGGTTTAGAATGTATTGCTTATTTGCCTGCTCCTGTATGGCAAGAAAGACTTCTGTCTTCTTCCTCTGTTTCTTCCCGCTCAGCGTCAGAGAAGAATTTCTCTGAGGAGAGAAGTCCAAGAAGAAGGACAGGAGAAGAGGGAGGGCATGTGATAAGGGGCGGACAGGGGCATCGCAGGAGTGGTGGCGAAGAAGAGAATCCTCACGATCGACGTTCTCTCTTGTCTTTCCTTCCTAAGACACTCGGAGATTTCTTCTTCTCTAAAGGAGGAGAAAGTCATGAGAATGTCCATACACACAACCCGAGAGACTCTTCTTCTTCTTCAGGATGGTTCTTTTCACGAACCTTAGAAGAAAGAAAAGGAGAGAAGGAGGAGGAAGAAGAGAAAGCCTGTAGAGCTTGGAGAAGAGAAGAGCTCGAAGAGGAGATGAGAAGTGAACAAGAATGCTTCCATCGCCAGGCCCTATCGTATCTGTCCATTGTAGATGTAATTCCCTCTATCACCTTAAGTCACAAGCCGACTCTATCTCTTTTAACCATGAAAGGAGATAGAATCTCTCTACGTTTACTTGCATCGCATTCTTCTTCTTCTTCCTCGTCTTCTTCTTCTCTCCTGGATTCTCATCTAGGACAGCGCAGTCTCGCTCTGATCAGAGGCCATGAGCATCATAGTAGTTGTGCATCTTCATATCTTCCCTATTCTCTCGAAGTTCTCTCTATACTTCCATCGCCTTATTATGCTCCGCCTTCGGTTTCTTCTTTTCGCTTTCCTCGTTCTTCCCCTCCTTCAAAGGTTCATAATTCCCCGCCCTTTTCTTCTTTCTCTCCTCTTGGTAATAGTGCAGAGATCTCACACTCCCACATTGTCGAGAAGTCTTTCTCTCCTTCTCCGAATGTCTCCTTTTCCTCTCTTTCTTCTTCTTTTTCATCATGCTGTTCCTTCTATAGCAACGGTCTTCTTCTCTTCTCTTCTCAGAATCCTTATCTGACGTCTCCCGGCTTTTTATCTCCTATCACCCGGAGCATGGCTTCTTGTCCCGCACCTCCTCAACGGCGTCCTTCTTCAACTTTCATCTCTTTACGTTTGTCTCTTCCTTCCTCTTCTTCGTCGCCTTCTTCCGTTTTTCTTTCTTCGTATCTCCCTCTTGATCTGCCGTCGACTCCTATCGCAGCAGCAGAATGTTCTCTTCTATGGCCGTCACAAGAAACGGCATCTTCGTCATTCTCTTCTTATTCGATTGAAGGTCTTCCTCCTTCTCTTAATCTTCCTTCCTCTTCTTTCCCCGTTCCTTTCTTCTCTTCCTTTCCTTCTTGTTCTTCTTCTTCTTCTCTCTCTTTTTCCTCGGACGTTCCTTCTCATCACGGCAGTCTTTTGCGTCGTTCTCCACCTCAGAGATCTCTTGGGGCAACCGCTTCATTGGTAGAAGGGGATCTTCTCGCCCTTCGCGACGGTTCGGCTTCTCTGTCTTCTTCGTATTCTTCATCTTCTGGAGGTCATAGGAGACGTGAGAGTATCGAAGAAAGTGTCAATACGCAGACAGCATATATCCCGGAGTCTTTGCTTCTACAGCGTCATCTTGTTGTAGCCACCTCGGAAGAAATTCTTCTTCTTTCTATAGATCGCACTCGAGAGTATCTCTCCAAGCCCTCAAGCTTTCAAGAAAGCGAGTCATCTCTATTATCCTCTTCACCTGATCGATCTTCTCTATCTCTTCAATCTCTTCTTGTCTCTCCTTCTTCTTCGTCTTTACAAGATCACTTCTCTTCTTCTTCGCCTTCCTGCGCTCCTTCAGATTCTCTTTCTTCTCTTCCTCTTGTACGATCAGATGGCTGGGATAGCGCATGGTCTTTAGAGACATGCGATAGCCGGCTAGCGTCAGCGGCCAGGCTCCTGAGACAGCAGACAGAAGATAACATGATCCTGTCTCTTCATCGAGCTATAGCCTCGCTTGCCTCAAGGAAGAAGATTCAAGGGGCAGCACGAGGGGACCCCTCTTCCCCCCATCTTCTCTCCTTCTCTGGAGAGGGAGAGAAGATGAAGATGAAAGAAGGATCTCAAGAAGACTCCACAAGAAAAGAGGAAGAACATGAAAGGCAACAGAAGGAAAACCACAACAATGAGAATGGTGCTGGTGTATGTACACCTCAGAGGAAAGATGACGGTGCTAGTGGGGAGACTCCTGTCAGCAGGAGAGATGAGGGGAATTCTCCAAGAGAAGAAGAAGAGAAAAAGAAGAACAAGATGGTAATGATCTCTCTCCCGCCTAAACAAGAAGGCTTCCCTCTGAGGGGAGACTATTCTTCTTGTCTATCGAGAGAGAGATATCTTCTTCTTCTTCTTGACTTTTTGTATTCCGCAGCTTTCAAGAATATGTTTCTCCAGAGTCTTCTCCGAAATTGTCGAGATATCTATCAGTGTGTTGTTCCTCCTAGGCTATCGCCGCCTGTATGGACACCGGGGATCTGGAGTTGCCTAATACAAATCACTCAACAAGAAAAGCAACTTGAAGAGACTGTCTCTTTCCCCCTTTATTCTTCTTCTTTCTCTCTTCGTTATCATGGTAGACACGATCACATTGACCCTAGTGAAGAGGAAGAGATGGAGAAGGGAGAGCGTGACAGATATCCCCTGTCTTATCATTCTTCTTCTGATACTCCTTCCTCCTCCTTACGTCACTGTAGGATGACGGGCAGACAATCTAGATCTAGAATGAGCACTTCAGATATCTCTGAGGAAGACGAAAAAGAAGAAGAAGACCTGTGGCGAGCAGGAAGAGGAAGAGAAGTGATGGAAGGGCGAAAGAAGAGAAATGAAGAGAGAAGAAGAAGAAGAAGGAGAACAACTGACTCGATCCATGGTTTTCCTACTACTACTACTTCTAGCCGTAGTAGGAGGAGGAGGAGGAGTAGTACGGCTCCGATAGCGCCTTTCTTTGTGAAGCGCCTTCACCTCATGCTCTCTTCATCCTTCGCCTCTCGTGGAAGAGAAAGAAGAAGAAGAGAAAGAAGAAGAAAAGCGAGTGTATTAGGTGAGCAAGCTTGCTTCATTAAGGACGGAAACCTCTATCTTGCGAGGAAAGTTCGTAGAGATGATGGATCTATCGCGACAATAATTATCTATAGGGGAAAGATCGAAGACACCTCAAGACATCCGATCGCCCTTCCTACAGAGACAGCAGAGCCGAGAGGTGAACAGGAGCCTTCTGTGTCTCTAGCGTGGAGTCATGACGATTCGTCTACTACTCCTCTTCAATCGAAGTTAAAGAAAGGACAGACGGAGCTTATTCATGAGAAGAAGGCCGTCGCTGTCTCTTTTCATCTCTCAGGACAGAGGAAAGATCGAGAGACACCCCCCCCACCGCATGACGAAGAAGAGGAAAGTCACACGAAACAAAGCGAAGAAAGAGAATTCGGCGAAAAGAACAAGGAGATCGAGAATCTTTCTTCTTCTTCTTCGGCGACTTCCAGGGAGACAGCATCTGCTCTTGAGGCGTCTCCTTTACCTCCCCCCCCTCTGTCTGCTTCTTCTGTTTTATCGGAGAGAAGAATGAAGACATCTAGTAGAAACGGAGATCCGTTGAGTGGTCAGGTGTCTCGTCTCCATGAAGTGGCTCCACCTGTCAACTCCTCGAGCCTTCAACAGGGAGAAGAGAGAATCGTAAGCGCCAATACAAACACGATCCAAGAGAAGACGCAAAAGAAGATCAAGAAGATAAAGAAGGAGAAGAACAAGAAGAAGAATCTTCCACGATTAGCTTTCATCCATCGATATCGACGTCTTCGAGATGTCCTGCCTTCTCCCCTTACAGCCTTTGATGCCTGGGGTGTATCTCCATGGCTTCAAGGTCTCTCGTCAAGAGCGTCTTTACTCTTTCGTGTTATGGGGCAATGGCCCATCTGTCTATGCAATCCTACGGTAAGAAGAGCAAAGAGGCAATCTTGAAACAGCTCCTCTTTTTCTATCACATCGGAACTTGCAGATAGGCATTCGTGTGTCTCTTATCTTCGGAAAAGATACAGGAGAGGGACTTCAAGAGAAGACATGACAGGAGGCAAAGGAAACGAAAAAGAGATCATTACTCTATTCTTCTCTTCACCTTAATCTATCTATCGACTGATCTATCTATCAACCGATCTATCTATCGACCTGTCTGTCTATATCTATCTATCTATCGCCCTGTCTGTGTATCTATCTATCTATGTGAATTGTCTAATCTATCTACATGTGTGTCTGTATGAGTAAAGGTCCGAAGAGGAAGGAGAGGAGCGGATGTTCTGAAACTTTATCTGTCTACTGTTTCTCTCCTCTTCATTCTTTGCCGTTTCTTTGATAAAGAGATAGAAGAATGGATTCGACAAACTGCCAAGGCCGTCTCACTCACTCCTCTTTGCTGCAGTGCTCCACTCCCTTCGCTAAACAAGACGTATTTAGGCCTACATATGCATACATACCCATACATACATACATAGGCATACGTAGTTACATCCATCTATCTAGCCTTTCTTCTGGTAGGTGACTTCTTCACTCTCATCATTCGTCCATCGAACTGTCACCTGATCTTTCTCGGCATGTCTTTCTTATCTCTTTCTTTCTTTCTTACCTCTTCCTTTCTTTCTTCCTTGTTAGCTTCTCGAGCCTCGCGTTTCGGGTTCCATTCTTCTTGATCGTTCTTCTTCTTCAATTTCCTTTTCTCATGGTCGCCGTGAAGGAGAAGGGGCTTGTCATCTTCTTCAATCTCCTCACGATCTTCTTCCTGAGACACTTCACCCTCTGGCTCTAAGATGGAACGCGGCTTACCTTGCATGTATAGGATATCAGGTGGATCTTCTCCTTTCATGGATAGAAGAGCAATGCCGCTTAACGTCGAGTTTGTCGTATATTGTTGATATGATGGCTTCCTCTCTTTCTCCTTATCAACTTCTTCTTCATCTTTCTAATTCTCTCGTCTTCTCTTCCTCTCTCTCTCATTCATCTTCATCTCTCTCTCGGGCGTTTCTCTCGACAAATCATTCCAACTATCTTCTTCTTCTCCCCGTTCTTGAGAAAGACAGGAAGTTTGGAAATTTCGTAAAGTCGCTTCTTTACATTCTTGGCCTCTTGCCTTCTCCATCGAAGATCTCGAGAGAAGCTTCTTCATCTCTCAAAGAGACGAAGGAGGGCACACGGATGTCTCTAATGAAAGGAAAGGAAGAGAAACAAGACAAGAAGATCAAGAAAGAGAAAAGTAGAGATGACCGAGGAGGAAATCTCTCTTCTTCTTCTTCTGCTACAGCTATGAGGGAGCCGAAGGACAGATCTTCTTCTTCCTCATCGTCTCTTTTAGAGAATAGGATCTATCGCACACAGCAGAAGCTTCTCTTAGGCTTAACTCTAGTTCTAAAGCGCATGCAGTACTTTCTTCGTGTTTTAATTCTTATACAAGAGCTCTCTCTCTCCGATCAACAGAAATTCTGGTTTATTCTTCTCCAAGGAGACCAGGGGGATCGTGAGAAGACTAGGAGATCTCCAGGCGATTTAGAGGAGAAAGACATGCAAGGTCTTAGTGTGGATGGCGCTTCTCCATTTCGGAGACAAAAAGGAGAGAGAAGAAGGTTCGATCAAGAGATAGGACAACCAAAGACAAAGAGAAGGAAGGTCGCATTCGCAAGAGAGACAGAGCAGAGAGAAGAAGAAGAAGAAGAAAGAAGAAGAAGAAAAAGAAGAAGTGATAGGGTTCTTCGTTGTTTACTGTATACCCCTCTGTATGATTTACTTGTGTGGAGAAGAAGAAGTGAAGGCAAGATAGGCAAGAAGAAGAATAACGTGACTTCTCTTTATAGAGGACAAGAGATAGACGAAGAAGGAGAAGGAGTGTTTCTGTTGAAGGAGATGATGCATGCGCTGCTTCTTCTTGATGGTCGCCCTTCTATGATTAATAGTCCCACAAGGAGAATCTTCACGTCTCTCCCTTGGTAAGATACTCCAGTCAACTCGTCGATCAACGATAGATGGCTCCTCTTGCTTGTCTTGTTTCTGGTGTATATACACTTGCGTACTCCTAGACAGTTTTATACCGTTGTTAAGAACTGTCCACCTGTAGACATATATATATCTGTGATCTATATAAATACCTATAGATTGAGCTGTATAGATGTGGAGATCTGTCTCTCGTGGATGCTAGATAGAATGATTCTCCCCGGGACTACATGTCTCGTCTCCGTCTCTAGTTAGGTTCTTGGAAAGATGGAGATCTAGCTCTTTTCTTCTTCTACTCTGTCTTTCCTTCTCAGCAGTTTAAAAGGTAAATCTCAATACAAGAGATCTTCTGTCTTCACGTAGATAGAGAGGTAGATATCCAGAATCGTAGAAGCACGTGTAGATTTTTGAGCGCATTAACATAGAGAAAGCACGGAGATACCTGAGGAGTCGGCGTGGTTTGCGGTATTGAACGGAAAGAATGGATAGATGAGAATCTTCTTCTCACCATCTTTCAGGTGTATGTACACCCGGAACAAAGAGAGGTATCTCTCGTTCACAACCACCTTCCTCTTTTTCTTATAGACGTATGACTTCTTTCTCTCATTTCTCCTTGTTCTTCCCTTCTCCTGCTTTCATTGTTCTGTTCTCCTCCTCCTCTTTTCTCTCTCTCTCTTTCTCGTTCTTTCTTTTCTTCTTCTTTTTCTTTTAGGCTAGCTGCTGATATTGATGTGGCGCGTCTCTTGCCGCACTGGGCTCGTGCATGTGCGATAGAAGAATGTCTTGCTCGGCCCATCCATCGTGATCGAGGAGATCTCTTTTCATGTGTGACCATCGCTTCTTCCTCTTCTTCTCACCTTTCTTCCTTTCTAGGTGAAATCCTCGGAAGCCTCCCCGGTTTTAATCAGGTGGGGAAATGACGAGCTGCATGTAGACACGTCTTCACTTCACACACCGACACGAGACATCTATAGATAGATTCAAGATAGAGAAATAGATAGATTACAGATAGGTAGATAAATCACAGATAGGTAGATTAAAGAAAGATAGACTAAAGATAGATAGATTAAAGATAGATAGATTGGAGATAGATAGCTTAAAGATATATGGATAGATAGATAGATGATAGACAGATAGATAGGGAGATTGATGGCAGTATGGTCCTATTTATCTGTCTCTCCATGCTTGTCATTTAGTGAGTGTTGCCTGGAGTGTCTTGTCGACTGATTAACTTTATCATGCTGCAGTCCTTGTAAGACTGCCCTCTGTGTGTGTCTCTTATTTATTTATTTCTTTACGTCTGTATTTCGTCTCTATAATACGTCTCTTCAACGCCATCCATCTTTCTCTCTTACCCCTTCCCTACGTGCATATATACATATAGAGATATGTAGAAACATATATATAGACATATATGTATGTATCTATATGTATGATGCTTTAGGTGTTTTGTCATGATAGGATTGGCGGTGTGTATACACTGTTTCTTTCTCTCTTCTTTCGTTTGTGTAGGTTCAATTTCTTGAGGCAGTTATGTCTGTTCTTCTTCTCTCTGCTGACAAAGATTCTTCTTTTCTTCTTCCTCCTTCTCAACACATCCTATGTGCGATACGTATTGCCGCTCTACTTCTTCATAATTCTCTCCGATATGATGCCTCTTCTCAACATCTTTCCTCTATCTCTGTGGAAGATCAACGGTCTTCTTCTTCTCTTCCCTCTTCTTCTTCGTTGCCTCCGCCTCCACGGCGAGAAGCTCTTATTGCGGTCTTTCGGAAGAGTCTTTTAAAGGCAGCTATGACCATGTATCTTTCGCTTGACTCTTCTTCTTCTCCTCGTGAAATCTCAAAGATAGAAGGAAGAAGGCCTCAGAGAGTAGAAACAAGAGACTTGGGAGAAGAGAGAGAAAAGTGGCCTCTCTCTCCTTCTTCTTCTTCTATTACGTCACGATGGTGGGGTGGTGTTCTCGGGTCTGTCTTTAGCGCTTTAGATCATCATGCTCTTGAAGGAACGAAGAAGGATAGAGAGCTTTCTTGTAACCTAGAGAAGAAGGCAGACAAAGAAGAAGGAGAAGAAGAGAAGATCTCCATGAGAGAAGGAGAGATGAACGGGAGGGTTGTAGTGAGTAGGACAGGGATCGTGGATCAAAGAGAGAAAGAAGAAGAAGAAGAAAAGAAGAAGAAAGAGAGAGAGAAAGATGATAAAGAACAACTCTTAAGGCACGCAGAGAGTAGTCCTTCTCGAGAAGTCACGAGAGTGATATACCAGCATCTTCAATTTGCATGTCTAGATGCTTTATTTGACTGCATGCGACTTCAATTACCACTGTTACCTTTACCTCCTTCCTCTTCTTCCTCCCCACAGTTGATCTCTCTGAATGAAGAGGGAGTTGTGTGTGAGACATCTACCTCTTCTTCTTCGTCTTATACAAGAGAAGAAGCCGCTGCCTTTGGCATATTCAGTCCGTTCGAGCCTCTGCATGCTTTCTCTCCATTAGCTGGCCTCGAATCTCTTCTTCTTCGAAGTCTCGAGAAAGAAGAGAAGAGACAGATGCATGGGGAAGATAGACATGTTCCTCATCTCCAAACAGACAAAGAGAAACGTGATGCCTCGCTTGTGAACACATCTTCTCTATGGAGACAAGAGGAGAAGGAAATAGAAGAACTAAGAAGAAGAGAAGGTAACGGATTAGGAGGAGGAGGAAGAAGAAATAGAAGTCGAGGTGAAGATCGGTGTTGTGCTGGCGATGAAGTTGACGGGGAGGCGGTTTTATCTCAAGAGGCTTTACGAGAGATTCAAGTGTATCTACACCAGAGATTCTTTCAAGAGAACTGTTTACTCCAAGGAAACTTTCTGGCTCGGCTGTACATACACTCGGAAGCCTATATCCAGGCATCAGGAATCCTGTGTGATCTTGCAATTATAAGGAAGAGAGAAATCTCTCAAAGTCCTGTCTATGAGATTTCAAGCTCCGAGCGATCAGCAGGAATGAGAGACACATCCAGTTCTCTCTCTTCTTTCGATACGCAGTGCTCTCCTACTACGTCTTTCTCCCATCACCAGTCAAGAGACAAGACACAAGACCTCCTTGACAAATCTCCTTCTCCTTCTCCTTCTTCTTTACTCTTAACTCTTCCCGCTCGCAGCACGCCACATGCAGCCGGATGTACAGAAAGAAGAAGAGAAGAAGAAGAAGAGGCCTTGTCATCATCTTCTCAGGGAGTTCTCCCTTTAGGTGTACGTACACTGTTGCTTTACTGGGCCGAGAAAAGTCTCGATCTTCTTCTTCACGAACTTCACAGTTATCTACCTAAGAAAACGACACCCCACCCCAGCCTTAATCCTTCCTCTTCTTCGTCTACGAATGACTATCTCGGGAAAGAAAGTCTGATAAGGAGAGGAGAGACATCTACCAACGGAATCGAGACCGACCACTTCTCCAACATGAAAGATGAGATGGCGCCGAGGCAAGAGAATGAGAGAGACGCTTCTTCTTTCTTTGAGAAGGCGTGTCTCGGAGAAGAGTCTTTTGAAGCGGCTCCAAGAGGCTCTGACGCCATCCTATCCCAGCATGTAGATTCAGCTAAGCTTCTTCTCACTCTCTTCTCTCAAGTCCTCGTTCAGACGTGGGATGTCGATGAATTGCAGAGCCTCCACGCTCTACAAGAAGAAGAAGAAAAGGAGGAAGAAGAAGAAGATGATCGAAGAGAAGGTGGCTCGGGTGAGAATTATCAGAGAGATAGAGAGGGAGAGATGGAAAGAGAAGAGAAAGAAGAAGAAGAACGAGTGGGAGACATGAAGATGACGAGAAAGAAGGCGAGGATTCTTAGGAAGGTGCAGAGGTGCCTACGGCAAGTTGAGATTGTTCAGGGTGCTATAAAGGATCTTAGAAAGGTAAAGCCACACATAGCCATGCATGCAACACGTACACGGGGACATACATTGCGATACCTCTACATACATATACATGCATGTTCGTACATACACATGCATGGACATACGTATGCATGCAACTGCATACACAGTCATATGCGTAAAACGCACATACATCTCACCTATAGGTCGACTACGAGGAGGAAAAGCAAAGAACAGAAAATACACTGTAGGTGCCTTTCTATCTATCTATGTCTCTATCTATTTGTCTATAATCCATCTATGTTAATCTACCTATCTATCTATCGATTTGTGTATGTATTCACCTGAACGTCCATAGGGGATAGAAGGGTAGGTAAGATCTATCTTTGAATCGACAAGCTGCACTTGTAGCTCACTGCCTTACGTCTGTAGCTCTTTTACCTGTATGTGTGATATAGTATCCTTACATCGATCTTACAGGGTTCTTTCTTCATATTTTCTTCTTCCTCTTCTTTTCATCATTCTTTCGTCATTCTCTTCTTCTTTCTCTTTTGTATCTCCATGTGGCCTATCGATATTTTTCTATCGAGTTTGTGCTATTCCCCTGTCTTATCTTCTCTTCTTCTTTTCCCATCCAGAACAGAGAAGATAGAGGAGAGAAAAAGAGAGAGAGTCTGAGAGAGTGATGTGTATGTACTTCTGTCTTCTCTCTTCTTTGACCTCTTTTCTGTCTTCTTCTTCTTCTCTTCATCTCTTTCTTATCCGCGGGTTACGAAGCTCGAGATACATGCCTTGATTCGAATCCTCCCGTTCTCATCTTTCATTTAACAAGAGTCAAGTTCGTTTTTCTTTCCTTTCCTCTCTCGCTTTCCTCTTCTTTCTTTCGCCTGTTCTTTCTAGATTTCTGAAGAGATACAACTCCCTTTATGGCTTCATCTGCAACAGAGAGTTGAGAAACTACATACTCTATCTCTAAGACACGTGCATGCAAAGAGAGAACTTTCGGACGATGGACAAGAAGCACAGGGACAACAAGAAGAAGATGAAGAGGAAGACAGAGAGAAGAGAGTAGAGTCTTTCTTTATGGGGAGAAAAGAAACAGAAAGAGACAACGCAGAAGAAGAGGAAGAAAAGAAGAAGAAGAAAGATGATTTATTTTCCGTCTACTTGTTGTTCTCATCTCTTATACCTTCAGTGCCTCTTCCAGCTGTATGTACACTTGGAGATCAACTCTTACCTTTACCTTCTCTCTTTGAACTTTCGCAATCTTCTTTCTGTATTCCGATAGCTTTAAGAGCTCTCCTTACAGACTTTCGGAGATATGCGGTCTCTTGTCTCAAGAAGAGTGAAGAAGAAGAAGAGAGAAGATCCTTCTCTCCTTCTATGGCG
Organism: Cystoisospora suis; assembly: GCF_002600585.1. Classification (NCBI taxonomy): domain Eukaryota; phylum Apicomplexa; class Conoidasida; order Eucoccidiorida; family Sarcocystidae; genus Cystoisospora; species Cystoisospora suis. Next base: position 30,926 of record NW_027154293.1, read on the forward strand.
GCCTTACAGAGAGCAAGCGATACAGTTCAAGATACAGCTGAAGGTTTACTGACAGCCTTCTTCTGTCGAATTTTCTCCCATCCAGAGATCTTTCACGAGTAAGCGCATCACACAAGGGTGTGAAGCTCTTCATTCTCTTCTTTAAGGTCGCATCAAAAGAAACTCTAACTTACATATATATAGAGAGAGAGATGCATTTACATAGGCCTATATATATCTAAGTATAGAGAGATAGACAGATCAAAGATAGATAAGTTAAAGATAGGTGTGTTTTGGTCTTTGAGAATGAGGTATAGTGAGTCTTGTAGAGAGTGTTCGAACGCTTTTGTGACTTAGTACCTTCTCTTCCGAGATGTAGAGACACCGAGATCTTTCCGTTTTCGATACAGAAGGAATGAGGTGTACGTCTTTCACCTCAACTATGTATGAAGAAATCTATTTATGCATATCTATGTGAATCTGTAGTATGGATGTGTATGTATGGCCTCTATCTTCCTGTATGTATCTATAGGTGTGCCTAAGTGTATAGATGTACGAGTAGATGTTGTATCTCTTTATCTCATCGTGATCGTTCAAAAGCTTCTTCTTCTTTTCTCTTGAGTTTATCTCCTTCTCTTTCTTTTCTTTTCTATCGAATCATCTGCCTTACTCCCTCTCTTATCCCTGGAGATCTTTTCGTGTCTATATCAACGAAGATGCGGCTTCAAGGCTTTTCAAACCCTTCTCTATCTTTCCCTTTTCTCTCTCTTTCTCTCTCTCTCTGTTTCTTTTTGCTTCAATATGTTCTCTTTCTCTTCTCTCTGTGTCTTTGCTCCTCCAGACTCTCTCCAGCCATTGCCTTCTTGACGGCGTCGACTCCTAACGAAAGTCGTGAGAAGGAGAAGAAGAAAAGTTATGAAGCGAATCTTTTTCTTTCTTCCTCCCTACCTTCTCAGACAAACACCAAAGAAGAAGAAGAAGAAAGAGTGTCTCATCTGCATGCGAAAGAAAGCATGAAGAGAATTCTTTCCGTATGTGTGTATGGATGGCTGTATATACACTCCTCTTCATCGTCTATTCTTTTGAACTATGTTAAGGCGACTTCTCAAGATGAGAGATATAGTCATTATCGAGGAGAGGAGATCGAAGAAGAAGAAGAGGATAAGAGACAGAATCTTCTTTTGTCTCCTTTCTCCATCGCCTTTCTCGGAAATAAAGAGATGCTAGCTTGTCTTGAATGCTTTCACGCCTTCTCTCTCAAACAGGTCTTTTTGAAGAAGAGAGAAGAAGGACGTCAAGAGATCGTTGGCTTAGTTGGAGAAGAAGAAGAAGAAGACATTGCGAAGAAAAGTGGAGATGATCTCAATGGAAGCTTACTTCTCATTCCATATGGATGGCTAGCACGCCATGCAGAACACCAAGAGAGAGATAGGAGAGATGACAGCTCTTTAGATCATAGAGAAGAGAGAAAGAGAGACAAGTATTATTTCTTCATATCGACTTTTGAAGTGTATTTTTCTCTTCTTCATGACATTCCCAAGCTAACTCTTGCATGCGAGAGACTGCGGGTGCAATGGATGAAAGAAAAGAGGCTTTTCCTTTCTCAAGAGAGAAGAAGAAGAAGAGAAGGAATGATACCTGACAATGAGGAGCCGATGAAGAGGGGATCTCCTCTTATCTCTGCGACCATGATATCTGTCGAAGATCTCCAAGCTCATCTTGTTTCTGTGCTTATTGACCTTTCTTCGGCGTGGATTTCTTCTGTCATTCAAGATGAAGAGGAAGCGAGAAGAAGAGAGAGTTTTCCACACCAAGAAGAGAAGATCAGAAGCGAGAAGGGGGATAAAGAAAACATGAACGATGACCGAGAGAAGAAGAAGACGAATCTCTCTCTCTCTCCTGGAGTAGAAAGCTTGGTCACGAGTCAAAAGAGTCTCATCTCTCTTCTACAAAGTATCGTCTTCAAAGGCAGATGGGGTTTCTCTCGTCTATCTCTATCTTCTTTTTTTTCGCCACTGCATGCATCCCCAGACTACATGAGAAACGACGATCCTTTTCGCCGTTATGATGCTGAAGAAGATGAAGAGAGGAGGAGAAGAAGAGGAAGTAGCACTTCACGCCAAAGAGGGAGAAAAGAAGCGACGGTCCTTCAAGTGCAGAAAACCTCCTCGAGTTCATTCTTCTCCATACTAGGGAGTGAAGAGGAGATCTTAAGAAGTCTTGAAGAAGATGATGGAGATCAGGATCTTTACAAAGGAATTGCTATTGAAGATCCCCACATTCGAAAGAAAGCTCAGAGTGCCTATGAACGCATGCAAACGCTTCTCTCTTCCTATTATCAACAAGAGCAGATTAACGCAAACCACATGTCTCTCTATCACTAAATCCACATCATGCATCTACTCGCTGTCTGCATAAACCTGTCCATATATATATATATATATATAGATGTCTATAGATGTATATGTATGTATATATATATAGTATATATCTGTATATACAAGTTTATGTCCGTATATATATATATATATATATCTGCAGGGATGGATGCTGGCCGGGCGAGGAGAATGACACAGCGCTAGTATTCTTTTCGGTTCAACGCCGAGGCTTTTCTTCTTTTTCTCTCACGATGAGAAGAAGCTTGACGACATTCTTTCTAGAGGGTGCAGAGATTTCAATTGAGGCAACTGTAGCTGCTTTTTCCTATCCTCTTAGTGTCGCCCTTCCCCCCCCCTGTCCTTTCTGTTACGAGTCACTCAATGAAGAAGTAAGCAAATGTATGCAGTTCGAGCAGAGACTTTTCTTGTTCTTTCTCTTGCTTTTAGGACGACAGGGCTTTTTCACTTCAGCATCTTTCACTTCCATCATACGTACATCTTCGCAGATATACATAGATATACATATTTATACAACATACAGATTCATAGATATAGAAGTAGTGAAGGAGCGGGTGTATGCTGTAGTTGTGTACGAACCTCCTTTCTTCTTTTTCATCTTTCTCTCCAAGACAACGCCAAGGACCCACGCAATGGAGAGCGACAGATGAGAATGCTTACGATGGAGATGTAGTAAGCGTCTATTCATCTTCTCTCTTCTTATCAGAGATGAAGAGCGCCCTGGAGAGAAACACACAGGCCTCTTTCGAACTTTCATGCCACAGTGAAAGATCGGAGATCCTATAAGGGAGAACGTAGAGGAGCTTCGCTCTTCTCCTCTCACCTTTTTTCTCTCTTTGTTCTCAACTTCTCCTCCCTCTAAGAAATCTCTTCTTTTCACATGATAGGGATTCTCACTGCCAGCTAGCTCACCATCCAGCCCCCACGCATCGATCCATCAGGGAGGAGCAGCGAAGTAGTCATTGGCTAGACTGATTGGCTCGATCATCTCTCTCTCTCTTTCAAGAGGAACATTCTCTCATTCTTGCACGGTCTCTTTTCTCTATCGTCCCCGCTCGCTTCATTATGCTGTCGATTTTGCTTCTTCAAAAGAGAGGGACGGCTATAGAAGCATAGCTAGCTATCTTTCAGTCTAGATTAGACAGTCATGATCTTCAGGACTCGATCGATTCTGTTTCTTTTAAACTCCTCTTACCGAAGTGAAGTGCCTGAGAGAGAGAGGAGCTCATGTAGTCGTTTTCTTATACATCTGTTGAGATCATGCATGCATCTCTATCTTGGATCAACCGTAGCAGCAGCTAGGTGAATCGATAGTGAAGGTTATCGTGGTAGGCCTCCTCCTATCAGAATCAGAAGACGTCTATAAAGAAGGCTCTACTCTTCCTAACTCTCTGTAAACTCACAACATACATCTAGCTAGATCTCTATTTATCTGTCTCTACAGATATATGGATGACCAAGTGAATTAGACTTCACATACAGATACGTATAGAGATATAGATGAACATATAGATGCATATGATGGAGAACAGAGATAGATACATATATATGTACATACATATAAAAGAAACGCTCGGGTTGTCCCTTTGGGTACTTCCTTGCGGTAGGGACATAGTATGGGGGAGAAACACTCACTACAAGTACCACTACACCTTCAGCCAAGGTACGCGACGCAAGAAACTGACTTTCTTGGCATTCTTAAGTCGGTCTGAAATTTGAAGCTGTTTGGAGGAGCCATCAGGGGACTACGGCAAAGACCTTGTAGATCCAGTCTTTTTACAGGCAGATGATGTGTTCTCGCGTATATGCCTTCAGCTCCTTCCTATCTAGAGGACAGTTTGAACTGGATGATACGTTCGGTATCTCCCCCCTCGTCAAATAGATGTGTATGTATCCGGTTACGTCTTATGCGTGGATATATCTCTCTATATACCTATACATACTTGTAGATAGATAGACAAGTACACGTATATATATACATATATGTGATATTATCTCTATAGAGATACATATATAATATGATCTCTATAGAAATACATGTATAAATGTTATATGATCTCTATAGAAGTACATATATATATATATATGTGATATGATTTCCATAGAGATACACCTTCTGGCCAGGGTCCTGGTATGATCCTGGAGGCGAGAGCAAGTAGTTTGGTGGATGTTCATATTCCGTGGAAGGCTTGATCTTTCTTGATCAACTGTCTATCATTTCGTTTCTTTTTCCATGGAGGTTTATGTTCTCATCTCTTAATGTAGACTGACAGAAGCTCCCTCTGCAATACTTATAGTCATAGCCAGAGCAGTCATCAGTAAACTTCCTAGGTAACAGCTGCTTCCAACAAGGAGCCTGGGCGCTTACATAAAGACTTACGTCAAACAGGCAAGGGTCTCTTCAGGAAGACGAGACAGATTTCCTCTCAATTCATGCAGAGTGATTGATATCGATCATTTCAAACCTTCAGTACATGCATATACACAGTGTTATGCGTACACGCACATATGTACAAGACATCTCGGATGCAGATAAAGTGACTGGAACATCGTCAATTGATATAGAGATATAGTGATGTATGTGCTTGCAACGATCGAACACTTCTATACAGAGAGAGACAGAGTAACAACTCTCAGAAAAGCTACGTGCATGTTTCTTTTCTACCGGAAAAGCTGTGTAAAAGATCTTAGTCTTCCAGTTTGTTTTTCTTTCATAAATTTTCTGTGTGCTCCAAGCAGAGGATGGAAACTAGACAGAATGAATTCTCCTGCCGCCGTGACGGGGAACCAGATGTATTTGTCGATGTATGTAGTATGTCTTAAGCCGCTTATTGAATGAGTGTATGCGTTTTTCTTGCTTTCCTTAGTGCTGGAGGAAGGCCAACGAGGAGAATGAAGAACGATGGATTGTTTTCTATCCGGTGCAAAACGGAGAGCACCTTTTGTTCGAATCGAGATGTCGCCGATCCAGCGGGTTGCAGTCATCCGGACTCGCACAAAGAGGGACAGGAACAGGCTATCTGTCGTTTTCTGATTCTTTTCGCTTGGTGGTGATTGAGAAACCTTTCCTGGGAGACAACAGAACAGCTTGGAAGCCGATAAGTTTTCTTTTCTCCGTTCACAAAAGATAACTGTGTTCGCCTCTTCTAATTGAGTCACTACTGGAATGAAAGAGAGAGTGAGAGGCAATACATACATGCTCGCTGGGTCCTCTTGGAAAAGAAAACTGGAGTGAATGAAAACACCGGCAGATTCATAAAGGAAAGCTTTGTGGGACTTCCTACGCCTCGCGAGCAAGATGGTGATGTTAAAGACTAAATAGATATCTCTTTTTTCTCTGCTGAAGTCGTTCTTCCATCGAAGAACAGGCACGGGGAAAACGGAAAGATCGTGAGTGCGATTGCAGGTCGACTCGCCAGCCACTGAGGTGTGGCTTCCATCACTTTTTCTTTTCTAAACTCTGAAAAGAAGAAGCACTCCGGTTCTTTGTTTCTCCTTGACTCTCGTTGAAGGGAAAAAGACAAGTCTTATTGGCTATTGGGAAGCTCTAGATCTCTTTCTTTAACCGGGACTTTGTGGTTCAGGCCGAGACCCTTCCGTTTCTGGGGCTATGGGCTTTCTGCTGTCCTAGTGTGTTCGTGGACGGTGGAATTGGCTGCTGTTGCTAGCCATTTCCTCTTTGTGTTTTGAAAGTCCATGGCATATGAGGACTAGTAACAAGATTCTTTTGACCATTCGTCGCATCTTTTTTTTCGATCTAGATGCTGGATTGATCATGGACGGTGCGCGACTTACATAAGAAGTCAAAGGCTGTGTTTTGTCTGTTCCCTTTCCGCAGGTCCATTCCGCGCTTCCCGAGTTTTATGTGCTTCTGTTGTTGCTGCCGGCCGGCTTTCCTGTTGGTGAGACTTGGTGGGTACTGGGTGTGTCGCGGTTTTCCTTATCTGTTCAATCTTTTGTTTTCTTCCTCTCCGTCATCCTCAGCGATCAGAGACGCCATATTTTTGGGTCTGAGGTACTTGTGTTGTGGAGGCAACATCGACATTCTTTGGTTCCTGTTGAGAAGAACAAGACGAAGTCACCAAGAAGATTCAGCAATGGGGAACTGCAAACCTGAAGGAGGCTATGAGAGCCCAGCCATCGGCGTCTGGGGCATAGGCTTGACTATGCAGGTTGTGTCTGCGTTAATTTTACTATGTCTTGCCAGCTCCATGAGTTCATTTGAGAAGCATTTCCTCCCGGAGAATCATCCAGATCCAGAGATTTCTCTCATGCAAACCAGCGTTTTTGCCGGGTTGGGTGTAGCTCAACTGATCGCGGCCTTAGTCGTGACAGTAATGGTCTTTCTTGGCTATTTCGTTACGAGCTGGATGTTGGTTTTCTCTTGTGCATTAGGATGGATTTGCAAAGCTATATCGATGGCGGCTGCTATTATTTCGGGAATCTTGTTAACAAAGATCTCTAAGAAGCAAGGAGATATGCTATACCTCATCCGTCATGCTCCTCTCTCCGTGCCAGAACCTGGGCAGGTCAACAATCCTATGCCTGTCTCATCGGGTCAGTTCGTAGGCATCCGATCAGAGCCAAACATTCAAGAGATGACATTTGATTACTCGTCCAACTTTGGATTTGCTTACTCGGGAATGATCTTAGCCTTCGGTGTTTTAAGTTTAGGATCTCTTATTCCCTTAACTCGGGCAGATTACATGGGTCCGAAGGCTCGCGCGATCGACGGTATGGTTCATGTCTATGCTTTGACTTTGTGCGGCGTCCTTGGAAGTATCTTCTTGTTATTAAGTGACAGTCTCCATAACTATATCACCTTAGGGATCCTTTGGTTGATCATCGGGGCTGTCCTTGTTGTCGCCTTATCCATGCAACGGATGTGCTGGCCGAGATTTCTATCGATTCTTCTCGCTCTCGTCTTCGTTCTTGCAAGCGCTTTCTCCATTGTCTCCCTTATCGTCTGTGTAAATCGCTTTCTCAATTACCACAAGTTTCTTGCTAGGCAAGCATCTGTACCAGAGTCGGAGATTGTTCCTTGGATTCGAAGCTTGGATGACGATGACTTTAAGACCCTAGAAACTGGTTACAAAACAGCGGATTACTCCTACTTTCTTATTACCTCATGCTTGAGTGCCGCAACCCTCATCTACTTCATTGCAGGGGCCATGGCTTCTCTTCGGAGTATCTGCGGCCCTTCCAGAGCCGAAAAGCTGATGTCACGGGACAGTGCAAACGAGGCAATCGAGTCTCGTGCTGATAATAATCCAAATGCGGATCACTGAAGCCTGGGTAATCTCTCAGGGAGAAAACCGACAACTGAAGCACCCACAAGGACATCTCTCTCCTATCATCATCTTCACCTTGGGATCAGGAAAAGGAAGTCGCAGTGATGATTGGATTCGTCGGTCGGAAGGACATCACAAAGGAGACACCTTGCCTACTTACTGTTGGTGACCGGTTGGAAAAAGAACAGACAGATAAAAAGGTCCGGGATAAGAAGGAAAGAATGCGTCTCGTGAGGAGAGAAAGAGAAAAAACCTATCGTTCTCAAAGAGGAAAACGTCATGGACTAGGGTTGGAGTGTAGTCGTAGATAGTTGTCTTGTTCGTTTTTTCTGTCTTCTTTTGTCTGTGTGTGTGCATATTTGCCTTCTCCTCGTGTTTTGTCGTAAGATAGTTGTCATTTTACTCCTGTGTGTCGATCGACTCTCTCTTCTGTATGTAGTGCCTTGGATACCTGGATGTTTACTGTGACGTTGAGATGACGAGACCGTAAGGCTCTCCTTCGCTCTTTTTTGTCTCACCCCGTTAAAGGCGGAGGGGTCGTCTTTTTCAACCGTCACGGCTTTCTTTAGAGCTAAGAATTTGTGATGTGCTTCTTATGGTGCTCACATCAAAAGCCACAAGCTTGTCGGCCACAAAAAAACTCATTAGCAGCAGAAGTACCTGGTCAGACACACGGTCACCTCACTCTTTAGCAAAATGATGAACGACCACGTTTTTCCTCACATCTAGTCTTGAGTTTAGAGCTGTTCGGAGTAGACAGCTTCTGTTTTTGTCAGCACAAGGAACTGGGACCGCCGCGGAGGATGGACGGAGGATGTGACTGTCTCAAGTCATGTTTCAGGAGAAGATATTGTGGTCTTCATCGAATTTTTCCGAGGCAAAACAGACAACATTCTCTCTATCACCATCTAGTTACGAGAGTGAAGGCAACAAGTCTTCAAGTTAGATTGATACTACTGTCTCATCATGTATACCCTTCCTGGGAACCCCGCAGTCCATGAAGCATGATGGAGTAAACACTGTTGCTCTTTTAAGATTTCAGCTAGTGAGGAAAGGAGGTACTTGTGCGCGCCTTTCTTAGAATAGTCGTGATGGTACCTCTATGACAAGGTTCAGTACCAGTGATACACAACGACGTATGTCTTCGCACATCTCTATGCGTCACCCCAGTAACGAGCGATTACACGGCAAAAACGGAAACACGTTCTCAGAAAGAGTCTACCTAATGATTGATAGTATCATTCCCGCTCCAAGACCTGCTGTCTTCACTTTCCTAACTAGGTGACAATAGAAAGGACACTGTCTGTTTTGCCTTCCTGGGGAATGGTGACCAGAATATCCTCTAGTTTCATGGAGAGTGGGAATCCTGAGCGATGGTCCATGTGTCTAACGTTAGCTTGTGCCAGGTTGCTGTACTGTACTGTATTACAATGATGCCAGGCCATCTTCCGACACGAGACACGAAGGATTATTGCCTGGATACTTACTTGTATTGAAGAGGGTCTCCGTGGAGATCCAAGGGGAGGTTCCGTCCTAGAACACTCGAACCCATGACTTGATGGCCCTGCCCACTCCACATACAGTCTCTCTTCTGCAAGGCGGCAGAAAAGTCTCGCTGTACGGTTGCATGGCCTTTATGTCGATTCCGCGATCCAATCTGTGCAGTTCCGTTCAGCCTCGGTTGTACCAGTGAAATCTCAACTCGCGTTCAACTGTGAAAGTACCACTCACATCCACTCTGCTGGCTAGTGTCAGTTCAGGAGGAATGATGGTAATACACGAAACACTTGGGCTCAGTGAAAGCTTTGAACAGAAAGCAAAGAGCTTTTCAAGGGAGAGGTTGTCACAGTCGATTCGCTCAGCCTAGGCGTGGAACGGAACACACCGCCCACTTAGCCACCGTTGCAGTTCTTTCTACGAAAGTGAAGTAGACGGGGGACATGAAAAGCCTACACAGACGAAGAATAGTGTATAGTAAGTTACCTGTTGGAATCTTGGTAAGGTGAAAAGAACTTACCTCTGTGTAGTCACCAGGAATCTGGGTCGTGCACCCTCTAACTCGTTGTAAACTGTCAACTAGAACCTTACGACTAACGAAAAGTGAGGGGAACACTGAAGCTGGTTGCACTCTTCTTCACAGCACAAGTGTGATATCACCTTTCCTAACACCAATTCTTCACTTCGTTACTTCAGCCTCCCGAAGCTGTCCTCCTCTCACTTACCAGACTCCAAACTCGGTTTTTCTGGTTCCACCACCTTATCAACGCCTCGCGGAGCTGTATTCTTCTCTAGGGTTGAGCTACATGTTGCTCATTTAGATCAGCCAACTGTTCTAGACGCCCTTCCCCGGAGAAACTAGCTCCGCTCGTTGAAAAGAAGTTACCGATAGATCGTGCTTTCAACATCGGGCCTGGGGTCTGCCACACCGAGCAAGCCGACGTGTCTGGTTTGTACGGGAAGTCTCTTCTTTGACTGTTGCTTTCAGAAAAGTCCCCAGCTTTATTCATACGTGTTGAGCGAAGCCACTTCACGTGCCTAAGCCGCAGTTGTGCTCCGGAGTGTTGCAGATTTGTAGGATTTTGGTAAGAGTCTCGGGAGACAGCGCGAACCCATCTCCTGGTGAGGCCCCCCTACCATGAAACTGTTTCAGAGCTGGTTTGTGTTTACTCTTAGACTCGGTGCGTCTATTGCGGTACCTTACCGTCCTTGAAAAAGTGAAATCCCAGCCTTGACGAGAACCTTGGTATGCTGATGCACGGCGTCTTTCTCTTCTTGAAGCGGAACTTCGCAGCAAGGCGTCGCGCTTCCGTATATGGACGTAAAGGCTACGGTACGGGCATACCAGCAGTCGAGCTTCGGTGCCAGACAGGTGGGGTCGAAGGTTTCTGCTTCTGAGGGGAAGGCGTTCTCTTACATTAGCACCAGTTGCTGTCTGGTATCTGAGCTTAGATAAGAGAATGGATAGGGTGTGGCTCTGCTGTTGGAAGGCACCCCCTCCCCCACATTCCCCCATCGTCTCTTGCGCAAGAAGACTTCTCCACGTCCTTGTAGACATCACGGCTACCATCACAAGCTACAGATAATCTTTCTATTGAGCGTTACAAAATACAGACGCACTACGCCGTACCTATGTCGGACGCACGTCTCTTTTCACCAAAGCGACTACACCTGGCTCACATCTGGACGTCCTACATGCAGAACACGCGTGTGTTCATCCGTGTGTACACATGAGAAAGGCTGATCGAAGTCAACTAGCTTCGTGGATGCTCGACTCTTTACTTCATTTGGAGCTGTCTGCGTATGTTGGTGACCTTTTCTTGGGGGGAAACACCAGCACGTGAGACAGCATCACTTCGCCTCTCTTGCATTCAGCCGCTCTCTCTCCCTTTCGATTTCCTTTCGGTCGATGAGCTTTTTTTTCACCAGGTGATACAAAGAACAACGGTGTAGTCCCATCTTTTTTCTTTACCTCTCCATTCAAATTCACTAGAAAGTCGTTTCTTCTTTGCCTGCTTGTTTTCATCCTTTCATTACTCAATTCGGCCCTCCTCTTCCACTCGCTCTCCGGCTAGCCGTACTGAGTGCGGTCGGAGTAGGAGGGGTATGTAAGGGCAGCCTCGGCTAGTCAGCCGGCTAGCTAGTTGGACTTGTCACGAGTTGCTTTGAAGAAGCAAGATGCGCGCTGCCGAAACGTGTCTTTCGTCTCTCTCAATTGACCGCGGCGTTTGTCTATTTTTCTTGCATGACTGAATTTTCGACATCTACCTCGAAATGTATCGATCTTTACACTCTCTCATGTTTTCATTGCTGTGTATATCCTCGCATCTTCGCAACGCCTGGTCTTTTCTTTTGTCTCAATGTGTCTATCTCTCTTCTCTGCCTATCTTCTTATTCCTCTCACGGCTCGATCATCTCATCGTCCCTATCATTCAATGAATGGTGGCTAGTAAGAAAGATGTCGTGTTTATTCTTGACAACATAAGAAGGACTTTTTTTTGTTTCTTCTGTCTTTCCTTCTCTTTTCTTTTCCTCTTTGTTCGCCTGTCCTCTCCAAATTTTCTTCGGATTCCACAGCCTCTGAAACGACCACTTGACTGCTGATCGGCGGCGGGTACGTCGTTATCCGCAGCGGCCTTTCTCTAGGTCATTGTCTCTCCTTTCTTTCTCGTTTTTCTTTTATCTGCGACTCCAGAAGAAGGATATCTAATAAGGATCGCACAACTCATTGGTTTCTCTCCTCTCTTTTTCACCTATCTCTTCTTTCTGCTTCGACTCTCTCTACCCAATGATCGAATGAAGAGACTCGAAGAGGTACGCAAGACATATCTCTAGTCGGGGAGAAGACATCGGAAGAGGCGTCAACTCGTTCCACACATGTTGCCCCTTGTCTGTATAGATCTCATATATCTGAAAGATTCTCATCGCCGCCTGGTACTAGCAACTCTCAGGAGAGTTAGACTCCCATTCACTCGCCAACAAGACTTCTCGCAGTCATCTATTCATGTAGATAGAGATGGATGGGAGAATAGCTCCTCTACCTCCTCTCTCTGCTATTTCTCATTCAGATCCCTTCAATAGACAAGGAAGAGAAGACCTTAAGGCACATAGATTCTTCTCAAAATTCCACGGTCCTATGACCCGTGATGGATAGACACGTATGGGTTTTTCCTTGGGGTCTACGAGAGTTGAAAGACTTCACTTCTTTAAATATGAATGTCTGTTCTTTCCGTTCTTTCTTTCCATATTTTCTTTTTCAGATGCAGAAAGACAAGAGGTGGTAGATAAAAAGAATTGACTTGCTGCTGTAGGCGCAGATCTTATCTTCTTCACGTCGATCTTTTCTATCTTTCTCAACATGTCTCAGTATAAAATCGAAACCTTCCATCCCTCTTCTCCGACGTCATGCCGCCTGAAAATGGAGTCTCCTTCTTCTTCCGCTGCCTCTACATTCCCTTCCTCATGGTCTAAGGGCATGACTTCGACTCCAAATACCAAAAGCGTGACTTCTCCACCCCCCCTTTACTTCACTCATCGAGACCAAGCTTCTTCTTCTTCTACTCCCCAGCATCTTTCTTCTTCTTCTTCGTCTCCTTCTTCTCCCTGTCCTTTACCTCAATGGCGGTACATGTCTACACCTCCTCTACATTGTCCTAGCCATCGCTTGCCTCCTCTGCCTTCCTCTTCATCTTCTTCTCGAGACCCTTCTTCTTCTTCTTTTTCGCCGGCACCTCTATCTTCGTTTATTCTGAGGAGATCCGCTCGAAGAGGAGAAGGAGAAGGAGGGGGGAGTGTCTCCGTCGTTAAATTATTCAATCGAGGCGGAGGAGAATCGAGAGAAAGAACGGGAGTATCGAGAGAGGCAAGAGAAGTCTCTATAGAAAGAGAAAGCGAAGGAGAGAGAAAAAGTCCCTTGTCTTCGATATCCCCGTCAGGCAGAGCGAGTGTATCCACATGCAACACGGATGAACTAAGACTCGATCAGAAAGAGGAAAGAGAAGAGAAACTAAGAGGGGAGACACCAAAACATGCGAACGGTACTTCATTAATACCAAAAGACTCTCTCTATATCACATCCTCTTCTTCTTCAAGCCAGACTGCTTCGTCTCTCTCAGTCTATACGCCTTCATCTTCGTCGTCTTCTTCTCCACCCCAGACCTCGATGCTTAATACAGCGAATCATGAGAAGATGTCCGCTAGATATCAAGGTCAGAGATATGAAGAAGCACATTCCTTCTCTTTGAGAAAGGAAGAAGAAGAAGGAGAGGAGGGACCAGCTTTCCGTTCACAGGAAGGAGGAGATCTAGGAAAAGAAGATCAAGACCAATGCAATAGGAAGAGCAGCAGCGGTGCATCTCGTATTTTTTCTTCTCTTTCCTCAAGTCAAGAAGTCAAGAATGAGAGAGAAGAGAAGAAGTCTTTTTCATTGGAGATGACAGGAGGAGATGAAGGTCTTGGAGGGGAATGGCGCCAAGACCAACTTGGAGAGAAAACCAACTATCATTCAGGTGTCTATACAGCTGACGGAGGAGAGCTCCTCTTGTCCATCAAATCTTTTTCTTCATCTACATCAACAGGAATCGGTGATTCTTCACGTCGCCATCCAAATCTTTCTCCTACCAGAGAAGGAACCTTTCGTTTTTCTCCTTCTCTTTCTTCCCTTGAGACACCTCATAAGAATCTCCCGACCTTCTTACAAGAAACCCAGGAGGGAGAACAAAGAGAGAGAGGAGAGAATCGGAGCCATGCATCTCATTCCTCTCCCCCTGTGCTTCCTTCTCTTTCTTCAAGTCTAGCTGGCGGCCTCCTCTCATTGACCAAAGGGCCGCAGGAAGAAGAGCCAAGTAAGAGTAGTAGTAGTAGTAGCCGACTTCACTCGGGGTGTACAGACACCTCAAACATGGAAGGAGGAGCGCGAGAAGAGGCGAGTAGATCTTTTCTTCTTCATTCTCCTGCGAGTCTTCATTCGGAGAAGTCAAAAGACACAACGCCTCCTCCTACACCTCTCGTGCCCCCGACGTCTTATCCTTCCTCTTCGATTTCTCCGGATGCGAGGACACCTTCTTTCTCTTCTCCATCTACCTTCTCATCTTCACCTGAGAGACATCCTTCCAAGGAGGGAGAAGAAGAAGAAGACCAAGATAAATCACATAGGCTACTATCAACTCACTCTTCTTGCTCCTCTCTCCATTCATCACCTCACCTAGAAGATCTTCCTGACGTTTCTTCAAAGATCTACGACCACCAAATACCTTCTCTCTTCAAGAAAATATCTTCCTCCTCTCTCCTACCTCCTTCCTCTTCTTCCTCTTCTTCTTCATTGTTTTTTTCTTCTTCAACTTCTCCTCCTCCTCCTCCTTTTCCTCTCCCCCTTCGTCCATCGGAATCTTCTCTTCTCGCTTCTCGTCAATCTCCTTCACCCCCTAGAGCTTCTCCTACGGATCTGTCTGTTTCTCTTTCTTCTTCTTCTCCCTCTCGCTCTTCTCCCTCCGAGTCTCTTCCTCTTCCTCCTCCATTTCCTTCTCTACCTTTAACATGTGCGCCAGCTCCTCACCCTCGATTTCTTCTTCTTCGAGATCTCCAGATGCTTCGCTTGAACCGTCAGCTCCGTGACCACTCCAGTACTCATCCTGACGAAGAGAGAAGTTCCTCTTCTTCCTCTCTTCTCCAGAAGGATTTGAGAGATTTCACGGGATGGATTTCCTTGCCTCGCTTGTCTTCTTGCTCTTCATCTTCTTCGACGACCTTGTATCGAGGGAGAGACGGGAAATACGAGAAGAACGTAGAGCGATTTGGAGAGGATTCTCTCGATGAGAAAGGCAGGTCATATTATTCTTTCACAACGTCCTCCCCTCATCCCTCTTCTCCTGCATCCCCATCTAAAAAGAAGAAAAATCGCTTCTCTTCTTCTTCTTCCGCCTCCTTGCTCTCTCAACAGAATTCGTTTTCTTCCACTTCCTCTTCTCTTCTTCTTCTCTCCCAGCTAGCTGAATCTCGGCATCTTTCTCGAAGTGAAGAATATCTTCTTCAGTCTCTTCATCGTGTTTCTTCTTCTTCCTCTTCTACTCTGCACCATCTTCTCAAACGAGGAGGAAAGACAACTGACGGAGAAGAGAAGCAAAGAGATTCCGACGGCGAAGAAGAAGAAGAACAAGAAGGCAAGATTCAACACCTTCATGAAGAAGAAGAAGAGGAAGACGAAGAAGAAGAAGTAGATTCCCAAGAAGTCTATATGTCTCGACAGACATTAACCCAAGGGAGAGAAATCAAGCTCGCCGGCTCTATACAAGATTCCCAAGATCAGGTCGTGCCTATCCACTCCCAGCTCATGGATCAAATCATCGCCGGCTCCGCTCCCCGGCATGTCTTCGAACACTTCTATTCTCAAGGCGTTCCCACGGATTCAAGTGTAGCGAGGCTTCTAGAAAAACGCCGCATGCAAAACACGACCAGGCGACTCAAAGAGAATCTAGAGGTAAGGGAAGATCCCCCGGAACAAGAAGAAGAAGAAAGACAACCTGGAGAACAGAAGGAGGAAGGAACACATCTCTCTCTCTCTCTCTCCAGTGAAGGGTGATGTCTCTGGAGCAGTCGCTCTCATGTAGAATAAAAGAAGGAAGAAGAGGGAAGGGTTTCTGTGTCTGAGGTGTATGTACACCTGGACGATTGATAATGGACAGGAATCTTGGTTCTGATGGACTTTGAAGATGCTTCTTCTTTTCTTGTTCCTCTATCATTCTTCTCTTGATGTAGATCATTCAGCATGCATTAACTGATCTATTTATCTCTCTTTCTTGTTTCTGCTCAGTTGTCTATATCGGGAAAAGGCCTCCTCTCATGAACAGCTGCCTCTCTCTCTCTCCTCTTTTTCTTCACATTCTAGTGTATATACACCTCAACGAAAAAGAAGTTCGACTTGAGTTCTTTTGTCTTTCTCTAGGCTCTCGCGTACCGTGGTGATTCCGGTGTATCTACATCACAAGAAGTGATGAATCTTCTTTCATATCGTTTCTCTCTGTTTCTGTTCTTCTCCCTCTTACGATCGTTCCTCAAGTGTAGAGTGTATGTACATACACCTCAACATACACGCCAACCAGTGGTGCGCTTTCCCTTCCTCTTTCTTTTTCTTTTCCTTTCTTTCTTTGTTTTATCGTCATCTTGTTTTTCTTCTGTCTTTCTTCTCTCTACAGAAAATTGCCCGAGAAAAGTTCCCGCAGTCTTTCTCAACTAAAACTTCACCCGAGTTACTTCTCGAACTCTTTGATCATCTTGTCCCTTCTTCGTCTTCTTCCTCTTCATCTTCTCATCTTTTCTCCGCCTCTCTTAAACAGTCTTCCTCTCTTCTTTCTTCTTCACCCCCTTCCTCCTCTTCTCCGTCTTCTTCCGAAGAGACGTTTTTCTTCATGCCTATCTCCTCTATCTTCTCAGCTCTTACTCCTGCGACCTCTCTCTCATCGTCTTCTTTTTCTTCGTCTTCGAAAGAGAGAGCAAAGCCAAGAGGGTCGCGATATGCATCACAAGGACAGATAGGAAGAGCCTTAGAAAGACTCTATTGGTGGCCGGGCGAATTGAATGAATACGATAAGAAAGAAACTCTTCTCT
This sequence comes from Cystoisospora suis, assembly GCF_002600585.1. Classification (NCBI taxonomy): domain Eukaryota; phylum Apicomplexa; class Conoidasida; order Eucoccidiorida; family Sarcocystidae; genus Cystoisospora; species Cystoisospora suis. Next base: position 47,691 of record NW_027154293.1, read on the forward strand.
CGTTGTCTTTATCGGATGACGAAGCTCACTCCAAGATTCTTATGACACAAGATAAACTTCTTCCTCAAGGTCTAAGTCAGCGAGGATGGATTCTAGGTCTCCATACACTTCCCTTCAATCTCCCTGACTGGCCGGTATAGACATCTTCATCTTCTCTTCTAGAAACTTCGTTCTGCTCTCTTTCTTTCTTTCCCTACCTTATGTTTGCGCTGTCGCTCTCTTTCTATGTGTGATATACATCCTCTCTACAAAGACCTTCGCTAAGATTCTCTACGATAGAAGGGGAGCTTTTCACCTTCATCGGATGACCGAGTCTTTTCTTGATCAACGATAAGATCACCCGTCTCTCTCCTTTGCCTAACTCGAGATGTAGGATTATATCTGTCTATCTATGTATATGTATGAATATGTATGTATATGTATATGTATGTACGTGTACCTATGTATATGTGTGAACATGTATGTGCATCTATTTATGTATGTATCAACATGTATGTATGAGTATGTATGCATGAATTTGTATGTATGTGTATGTGCGACTGTCTTTTCTCTTGTAGGCGACCATGGAGCTTCTCCCTCCAGGCCTTGCTGAAGAATCTTCTTCTTCTCTTCTTCCTTTTCTTGATGAGACATCGTCTTCCTCTTCCTCTTCTTCTTCACTTCTATCTCAGCCTCGCCTCTTACGTTGTTCTCCTTATCTTGTTTCTTATTCCCCTCAAGATGTTGTCTGGGGGGGTGGGGCGTATCAAGGGAAAGAAAGACCTTCCTCGAAAGAAGACGAAAACAACGACGCTTCGCATCATCTCCAAGCCTCTTCTTCTCTCTCTTCGCCACTACAACATGTAGATAGAAAGAAGAAGAAAGACCTTTCTTCTTCTTGTTGTCCTTTCTCTCCTCCTATGTATTCCTGTCTCTGCGGGGCCTTGCATCTATGTCGGGTCGCTCTCTTGATCTGCGGCGCCTTCGGTGAGCCTGTTGGAGAGGCCTTTCCTTGTCTTCTTCTTCGTGCATCTGATCGTGCAGATCTTCTTGAGAAAGATCAAAGTTGCAGATCAGCCGGGTGTCCTTGTTCTTTTTCTCTTCGTTCCTTCTCTTCTTTACTTTCTTCTTCTTCTTCATTGCCGTCGGCGAGAGAAGCAGAAGAGAAACAGAGGACCTCAGAGAAGGGAGAAATGAATGAGAGAGACGACGAGGAGAATCACACTAAGAAAAAGGAGGTGAAGAAAGAGCTTCGCTTTCAGCCCCCATTGGATGACACACATCCACAACAAGCGAACAAAGTAGACATGATGTCTTCAGCTCGCGGTCGCGAGAGTCATGTCTACTCGACACTGATCCCTTCATCCTCTTCTTCTGTGTCTTTCCTGCCCTCCAAATCGAAAACGCTTAAGGGTTCACACTCTCGAGACGTGTCGCTTTCAAGAAAATCCTCTTCTTCTGCTTCTTCTTCAAGCCCCCCATCTAAGAAATCTCAGAAGACTTCATTCCCTCATATTATCGCAAGCGCAGCTCCGCTGGTCGAAAGCCCTTATGTCTACTCAGAGGTCGCCGCTATTTCCGTGTCTACTTCCAGGAATTCTCCAAGTTTCCAACCTGTATCATCTGCAATAGATAAAGAAAGCCTCTTCTCCTCGAACCAGAAAGGCTTAAGAAAGTATGAAGAAAAAACACCCTCCAAACTTTTACGGGGAGGAAGTCTGAATCATCAATCATTCACCTCCGGGGGGGGCAGTAGCAGTAAGATGAAGCTCATGATGGCAGAAGGTGGAGGAGGACGAGGAGGGGAGAAGATAGCAGGAGGAGAAGAAAAGAACAAAAAGAAAACCTCTCTCGTACCGGCATGGCACCTCACACAAGTCAGTACAACATTGACACATGGCGTCAACTACCTATCTATCTATCTATCTATCTACCTATCTATCTATCTTTAATCTATCTATCTATCTATCTATCTATCTTTAATCTATCTATCTATCTATCTTTATGCTATTTATCTTGGCCCGTTAATAGAAGTCTATACAAGTACTGAGCAGAAAGCGTGAAGGCCTGGCGGTTAGGTCTCTCTCTCTCTGGATATCTTCATCTACAGTTAGCTATCGATGTATCGGTGTATATGTACATATATGTAGATGTATATGTTTGTCTATCTATGTGTCTAGAGAGGGTTATGTCTACGAGGTGGAGAGTGTCTCCTACGTGTTGTACTGTGTGCTAATACACACTCGATTTCGAATGTCCAACACACACATACACACCCTCTGTTCCCTCTCTATCTTTCTATCTTTCTTTCATTGCCGCTCTTTCTTTCTAATTCATTCCTTCTTTCTGTCTGTGTGGTCTGTTTCAGGATATTCTTTTGAGCCGCTTAGTGACGCTAGAGGAGATTCAGGCAGTTTTGGATGTGCTATGTCCGGCCCCCTGGGTCTTGAGTGCCCTTCAGTTTATCATTGGAGTCTCGACAAATGCCCTCTCTCCTATTGAATGGCTAGCTCTTCTTCATCCTTGTTCGGCGATGGATATCAGCCTCGATATCGATGATATCATACGTCGATTCAATCTACGAAATCCCGTCCCGATGTGTCTTTATGAAGACATCCTTTCTCCTCAACTCTCCCAGCGATCTTGTCACTCCCTCTCTTCTTCTGAGAAGCAAAAGAGAGACTTCTTGTCTCTTCTCTCGTCATCGCTTGATACCTGTCTATACACATCAGGTCATAGTGACCAAAGAAATCTTCAGTCGACAGGTTCATTGCTAGAAAATAGCAGAAGCTTTGAGTGTCATTATCCTAGAAGTAGCAGTAGTAGCCATCTTCGTCAAGAGCATGATAGAATAGAGAATGAAGATAAATCTCTTCAGCATGTCTCATCTAGTAGGAGGAATCGAACCCGTGAACTTCATCTTCGTGCGTGTCTCCTAGAGGTGTCTCTCGATGAGCTGAAATGTCTCCATCAAAAAGAAAAGGCGAGGGAGAAAGAAGACGAACACGAGAAAGGAAATCCAGCAATCTCTTCTTTCTCTCAGTCGTTTTCTTCCTCTTCTTCGTCTCTGTGTGAAAAGCCTTCTCCTTCTTCGTCTTCATCTTGTTCATCTCGGGATCAAGAATCGATGCTCCGCTGTCGATTGTGCGGGGGGCGAACAGCTAAAGCGCTAGCTGAAGAAGCATGGAGATCAAGAAGAAGAAGAACCACAGCAAGAGCGGAAGAAGCCGTCGAGGATTGCAAGCCTAAGGGAGAGGACAAGAAGAAGAAGATCAAGAAGACTTCCTCTTCTTTTAAGAAAGATACGAAGAATTTTTGTCATGAAAGAGAATGTAAAAGAGAAGGAGGAGGTGAGAAAGACGATGAGGAGGAAGATGAAGAAGAAGATTCAACAGACCGATTCGAAACGAAAGATAGTCGCCTAGGACTTCGATGGTGGTCCTTTCTTGACAAAGACGATTCTCGTCAAGAAATCGATCGTGAAAAGAATGACAAAACAAAAAGAAGAGGAAAAAGACATAAGCTCCCGCCACCTACAGATTTCTCGCCATCTCAAGGAGAAGCTTCAGCTCAAGATCTTTCTCCTTCGTCTTTCCAGCCAAATGAAGAAGATGATGATAGCCGTACACCCTCAAGACTTCTGTTTTTTCCTTCTCCCTCTCCGCTATCTACCTTCTCTTCTTCTTCTTCTTTCTCTTGTTCTCCCCCAGGGAATGATGCGATCCAGGGTCACGGAGTAGGAGAAAGAAGAAAGACCAAAGAAGAAAGCGTTCTCTATCATAGAGAGAAATGCGTAAAGACGATGCGTCTTTATCTGGAGAATCTGATAGGGAATTTATATTCGTCGGACAGATCAAGAAAAGCCTTCGATCGTATCTCCATTGCCGCTGTGAACCCGTCAGCGAATGAGCCAGGGATGCCGTTAGGAGGCGCAGAGGCTTTACTTCCTTTAGTCCGAAGTGGAGGTTCGTGTTGTATCGACATATATACTCTCATCGCTATGTGTCGATTGTTCTTTAAAATCTTTTCGCATTCGGAAGCCTTCTCTCTTCTTCATCGAGCTATCTAATTCAAGAAGCTCGTATCAGGCGAACAGCATCTCTTCATCTTCCTTTTCTTGTAGGACCACCCCACGAGAGATCATTGAAGAAAGAAAGGAAGATGATAAATTAGAGACCTCATGCATTTTGATGAGAAGGTTATGTTCTCTCATCGTCAATGGGCCTCTCTCTCTCGCTGACATTTGGCAACTCTGCATCTTCCATATGCCTGCCCTTACCCCTCGCAGCGACAAGAAGAAGGATATTTTTCTTCTTAGAAAGGCTCTGCGCACACCGGTCTATCTTCAATCTATCTATCTTTAACGTAGAATTCATGTTGCTATTTCTTTCTTTCCTTCTTTCAGTTTCTTTCTTTTTGTGGGTTTGTCTATTTCGATGGCTAGTGTGGTGGATGTCGAGGTGTCTCCTGTCTCGGGATGTTCGGTAAGCTCGTGATAAAATTGGACGATGGTTATGAGAGAGATCAGACAGCATGCAACAGAAACTGCAGAGAGACAAACTCGAGGAATTCCTTCAGTTCGTTTGAAGACATATCGACAAGAAGAACGCTGACGATAAAGCAGACAGAAAAAGACACAAAGAAAGAAAGAGCAAAAGCGAGAAAGAGAGAGAGGAAGAAAGGAGATTATATAAGAATAATAGAAAGAAGCTTACCACTATAAAACATCTAGAAGAAGATGAAGATGAAGAAGAAGGAAATCTTCACGTCAGATTGAGTGAGAGGATAATTCTTCTTTCTCACTCTTTCTTTCTTTCTTTCTCTTTTCCTGTCTTTTCTACTTTTTCTTTGTTTGTTTCGCTCCTTCTTCGTTTTTCATCCACAAGTTCTTCTTCCCTTTACTTGTGCGAGATGGCAAGCTGAATTTCTTTCTCTGCCTTCCATCTCCCCTGGCTGTCTCGATTCTCTTTCTTCTTCACCTTTTCTTTCTCCTTCGTTAGAGAAAAAGGAGATCAATAGATACATTGCCGTCAGAGGCAAGAAAGAAGTAAAGAAAGAAAGATGTAAGTATATATGTCTCTCTCTTTCTCCCTCTGTTTCGCACTCCTGTCCAACGTACGAAGATCTATCTACGTCGCCTACATCTATATATCTATCTATCTATCTTTAATCCATCTATCTATCAATCTATCTGTCTTCGTAACAATGAAAGAATGTATCGATAGTACTTCTTTCCGATCTATCAATCTCGAAGCATTTACAGCATATGAAGGGGAGATACAGATATATGTGGAAGACCACTGAAATCCCTCTCTTCTCTAAACGATCCAGAGAGAGAGAAAGATATCGAGTGTATCGTTGACGTGGGGCTGAAGGAAGACTCTTCCTGAGTACAATCTTAGCCTATCTTAGTAAAGAAACAGGGCGCAGAATCCATAAGAAGAGTCTTAATCTACGAAGAAGAAGACCAAATTCATAAGACATCTACAGCGACTCACTCTGCTGAGGAGGTAAGTGTACATACAGAGCAGGCTGAATAAAGACTTTGCAGGTAGGGCTTGCCCTCTCCCCGTACCTCCTAAGAAGAATCAAGAAGATACTTAGCATACCACAACAGACCCATGGAGAAACAACAGAGATAGAGTCGAAAACATATACCTGTTTCTCTTCCTTTCTTTCCTTTCTCATCTCCTTCTTCTTATCGTTCTTCAGTATTTTCTTTCATCAAAAACTTCCCTTCGCTTTTTATTCGATTATTCCTACCTCCGGCAACCATAGATAGAAAGAAAGACAGATGAATGAGAGAGGCAACGACCTCTACGACTGTCTCCCTTAGCTGCCCCTCATCTCGGCTCCGTAAAAACCCTCGATGGGAAGGGGGGGGGGAGATCAAGCGAAAAAAGACTCCCTTTTGTCTAGCTCTTGACTTCTCTTCCTTTCCTTTTTCCTATCAATGAATCTCTCCTCCTTACAGGTCTGCTCAGGGTTGATGTAGGGGTCGAACCCTCAACCCTTATAGAGTCTAGAATCAAAAGGCTTTGTAGACATCATAGCTAGACAGCTACCTAGCTAGGTAGACATCTCTCCCTGTATCCTGTATACACACCGTCTCGTCTCTCTCTCCTCGCTCCAATAGAGATGACATAGATAGGGTAGCTCGACACCTTGACTAAACTCTCTCCTGCCAGGAGAACAAGCGATCAACTCCCCGTTCCGCTTCTCGCTAAAAATACCTCCACCTCTCGTGTCCATGCAAGAGTCGGAGTTCCTTCATAGAGTGTATGTATGAATACGTATTATATATGAGTATGTATGCATGACTATGTAGATTGTGTTTCTATGTACGTACACCCAGTAGTGACAGAATAGGAGGACCACTATTCCAACTCTTGAGAATTCAAGCCTTTTCTCTCTTAAGATTCTCTTGGCAGAACTTCAGGGGCCGGGGGGGGGGGTTGGC
>NW_027154294.1:0-804 GCF_002600585.1 Cystoisospora suis
CTTTCTTGCAGGAAGAGAGAAGATGTTCCTCTTCTTCTCTCTTCCTGCAAGAAAGAAAGAAAAAGATCAAGAGAAGAAAAGAAGAAGAGACCTTGAAGACACACCCCAATCTCTGCCTTCGTAAAGGAGAAGAGAAGAATGGATATCACGTCTTTCTTTCTTTCTTTGAGACAGGAGGCATTCATCCTCTTCTTCTCTTTCTTTTTCTTGCTGGTATATAGTGTTCGAAAGAAGAAAGGATGAATGACGATAGGAGGAAAAGGAGGAGTAGAGATGAAGAATGAAATAGAGGATTTTCTTCATTCTCTCTTTCTCTTCTTCACGAGATCTCGTACCTCTGCGCAAATAGAATGTTTTGAGAGAGACAGATGGATCAAAGTTAGATAGTTAGAGTAGATAGTGGTGAAGAGTTGAGAGGATTGATGCCTCACTGGCTAGCTGGTACGCGGTCAAACTATTTTTTCGCATGCAGATCGCAAGCGTGCGTAGATGTATGTATGTGGGGATGAAAGAGACGTGAAGATAGCTCGTTGCTTGATTAGGATCTTTACTTACATGAATCTAAAATATTTCTAGATCTACAGACATCTTCAATGACAACAAGATGACCCACCTCATTTAGAAACGCGCACAAGAAGAAAAGAATCTATTTTCTTCTCCTTCTTCTTTGGTTTGTCCGCTATTCTCTTCATATATCTCAACATAGAGAAAAGTGCGATTGATCGGCTCTCAAGGCTCTATGCTGCGATGAAAGCATCTACCTTTCTTCAATCTATCTATCTATCTCTTTAATCTATCTCTTTA
>NW_027154295.1:0-202 GCF_002600585.1 Cystoisospora suis
CTTCTCTCTCTCCCTTCTTCTTCTTCTTCTTTCTCTCCCTTCTTCTTCTTCTTCTCTCTCTCCCTTCTTCTTCTTCTCTCTCTTGCCGGTTTAGGGTTTGTGCTTGGGAGGAGAAACTCGAGCTTAGCAGTCCACAGGCACAAAGTCAACTCTAGCGGGGGAGGGAAGTATCGACGCTTCTACTACTACTACTACTAGTACG